>NC_133212.1:1123789-1141289 GCF_958299795.1 Porites lutea | reverse complement strand
CACCCTTGCACGTAGCAATTGCGGATGGAAATTCGTCCACCATGGAAGCCTTACTCAAGGTAATACGTTTGGTAATTAAGCAAAAAAATGTTTAACCGCCTCCCGGTTAGCTCAGTTGGAGAGACGCGCCGTGATTTCAGATCTTCTCTCAGTTCAGATGGTCGTGGTATTGGGCGGTAACGTTTAGCTGTTGGCCTCAGGGGCGGATCCAGGGGGAGGGTGCAGGGGGTGCGCACCCCCCCCCCTGGGATGACCTGCGGCCGCTTTCTAATTAACACTGTGCAGTCGCTTGACAGACATACAAAACCTGCTCTATCGTTTGATATGTATTCTCAGCGGTTCACATGATGTTATTTCCTAATCAAAAGCCCTCTTCTTCGTATTCGCCTTTAAAATTTTTTACGTCATCAGTCAGTTAGTGGTGCACCCCCTCCTAAGAAAAATCCTGGATCCGCCCCTGGGCCTTGACCTATTCATCCTTTGTTATCAATTGGAAAGCGACGTAAAAGAAACCACACTGCTTTTCGAAAAGAGTAGGGGATGTAGACCCCGGTGGTAGGGTCTATCTCTCCGGAGGGTAGGGGACTGTTACTGGCCCCGCAGTAATTGGCTTTGAGGGTCCCTTTTAAAAGGGCGAATCAAAATAAATGAATAAACAAATGATTTAGCCGTTCTACTGGACAAAGATGTACCATGTAACAACAGTGCTGATTGTGCTTGACAGAGTAAAAGAGTTGTGCCTATCCTTGCGCCTTAATCCTCATGAGTAAACAGCAATTTCAGCCAGAAGAGGCAATTTACGCTCTTTGTTTTCAAAACATATGTGCGCGGACTGAGAAACAAGCCCAGTTTTTGTTTTTGTTAGTTCAATAACCACACAGCAGTTCAATAAGTACATAACAGATCAATAACCATACCAGTAGTTCAATGACCACACATCAGTTCATTGAGCGTAAACTACATGTAGCTGCGGAAAAATAGCCACAAATACGTCAGTTATTTTTAATAAGATTGTATAGCATTAAGTAAGTGGTAAATACTCATTTAGCTATGGTACGAGAACTAAATAGATAAATAGCTATGTTACACTGTTATTAAGTTCTAGTGAGCTCACTAATATATAGACAGGAACATAGACTGACCGGCGCTATGCTATTGCTGAGAACATAGTTGGGAAAAACGTTTCCTAGAATCGCTTGATTCGCTCCTAGGATCTGAAGAACTAGCCCTCAAACCATCATCATTGAATTTGTTTGCAATGACATATTTGCTTTCCAGATTATTTACAGCTACATTATTTTTATCTGTTATCTTTACTTATAGAGTCCTGCGGCGAAGGCGTTGGTGGTTGATAAGGACATTACTGGATACACCCCAGTGCATTACGCTGCTCGGGCTGGTTACTTGCAGGTAAATGTTCTTATTATAGAGGTCAGGTATTTCTAAAATTCTATTTCATATCACAAAAAGCAACGCACTACTGGCATCTCAGAGCTCTTGCAACCGATATCCTCACGTCTTATCTGACAGACGATCAGTAACATGGAGACTTAATTTGCCCAATCAGGTAACTAACTAGTCGAAAATACAGCAATTGACTATACACAATTTACTCTGGTGACTCTAACGTTGACTTACTCGCAAACGTCATTCACTGAAAAACAGTCCTTTTCTGGACTACACACACGGACAATCATATTCAACCTATAAACTTAACGGGGCTGTGTCACGGCAGTCCAGTTCATTTTGTTTAATTTTGCCAATTACTCGCCCTCAATCACTATGGAACTTAAAGTAAGCAAAGAAATTACATGTAAATGACAAGATCAGAGATCCGAGACAAACAAAAATGACTCCTGAGCATTATTATTGAAGTTGCAAGCAGCAAGGATCAACTTTGCAAAACTGTTAGGCTGAACAGTTTTCAAAAACCCTAATTTCAATCCGTTCCAATCTTCTTCAGTTTTGCCCATCCGTGTTATCTGTTGTTTCTGTTATGCTATTTTAACCTTCCTTTAAAGCTTTAAGCTGTTGTTTTTATGTTTCTCTTAATTTTACGGGCATTTTGTAATTTCCTAATTTAGCTGAATTTCGTGACACAGCTCCTTTAATAATTGTTGTTTCTCTATCTTCAGCACATCGCTCTCTTCATCAACAAGAACAAGGCGGCTCGTCAAGTGACATCAGACTCACTGGATACACCTCTTCACATCGTTGCTCGGTACGTTTTGCGGACCTACGAGAAAATCTAGGCGGATACCTTATTATAGCAAATCAAACGCTTCATGACAACGTGAATTTTAATTTAAGTCGTATCAATTTATGTAAACGTTAATTTCCGCGCCATTAATAAAGTGGAGGTTAATTATCGCGACTTTAATGTCTATTATTTTGGCCTCAAATTCTTGATACACTTTTGACAGTCTTGACCTTATGAAAGAGGAGTACAGTGTTTTATATCCTGAAATGGTCTATGCAAACGCGCTCTTTTAAGGAATTTGTTGTCGAACTTAAATCAGTGTTTGCTTTTTTCAGGTATGGTTGGCTGCAGATTGCTGAAGTATTACTGGAGAAGAGAAATGTCCGAATAATCAATTTACAAAATAATCAGGGAAAAACACCCCTTCATTACGCTTGTCACGAAGGGCATGAGCATATAACCAAGCTTCTGTTGATGGAGGGCGCTACGCTTGAAAGGTAATATAAAGATGACTACCTCGCAAAAATTTAGCTGTGCCATGTTACCCGCAAATGTTGACCGATTCAATTTCATAAATTTGTAAGAAAGGAAGTTTTTCTTCATGCACTATATAACAAACCACTTAATGACTGATCTCGCGCGGAACAAGTTTAATTTATTGTCCTCGAAACTCAGCAATGAGGTGTTCGAGAAACAAACTAAACTCTCTCCCACTGACCAGTCATTCAGTGGAGAATATGACATGGTTTTTCGCGTGACAGTGGCCCTTCATTAGTCCGGATATCTTGTTCTGAGTATTAGCTTTATAATAAAAACCATGTAATTTGACTAATTTCCCTCGTCAATTTATTATCAGAGATCATCATGACCGCACACCACTTCACATGGCTGCTGTCAATGGCTCCGAGCGCTGTGTGGAGTACATACTACAGGCTCATCCTGAAAGTCTCAACGCTCTTGATAAACAGCAGGTGCAGTGTAACGAAACTGACTATAGGTACTATTAATTGGTTGCATCCGAAAAGCGTATTCCTAATGGAGTCTCTCGCAGCGCTTCTCTCTGTTTTCGACGTTTTTGAGCTGCCCCCCACTCCTCTCAGTTTTTTTTTCCCAGGGGCTCTCTCTCCGACGGGAGCTGGTATCTATTTTGAACTTCTCTAACTCATGGTCATGATCATGCAGTCAAATCACTTCCCTACTCCCCTGCCTGTCTGACGCACTTGCGGATCAATTAAGGTTTTCTAGGAAACTGCCCACCTACCCCTCCCCTAAGCCATCATTTTGCCCTAAGTCAGGAGGAGTAATTGTCAATGTTAGCTTAGGGGTGGGGGAGGTGGGCAGTTTCTCAGAAAACTAAATTTATCCGCACTTGCTATAGCCCACGCTCGATATTTTAAAATTCTAACACGACTCCGAGGCTTTAGGGTGACTAGAAAAGAGTTTTTTAAAAAACAAAATCATTATGCTGAAGGCATGCTGTCAGGATGGCCGAGCGGTCTAAGGCGCTGTGTTCAGGTCGCAGTCTACTCTTGTAGGCGTGGGTTCGAATCCCACTTCTGACATTATTTTATAAAAATGTTTGAAACTCTATTTATATTTTTATTTTTTTTTCTATTCAGAACACGGCCCTGAACTTGGCTGCAACTACTGGCCAAGCATCTCTCGTGTCATATCTGCTGTCCGTAAAAGAACAAGAAATCCTGTTAAACAAGTATAACCAGAATGTGCTGGACCTTGCCATATCCAACGACAAAGAAGAGGTTGCGATGGCTATAATTGAACACAGCAGGTAGGTACAAAATGACTTATCAAGGCGCGCAAGGAATAGCTCTTTGTAAAGACACAGCCTTTGGCGGAGACAACCTCGAAATCACGACACGCGAGGTATACACGCGTGAATCCCTCGTGCGGCTTGAATTTGAAATGCGCTTACTATGCAGGCTAGTATTCAAAGTACTTTTGCTAGTCATGTCTGCAAATGTCTTACTTACTAGCTTTAAAGTCTAATTTATATACATACTATGTTTAACTTATTAATAAAATGGACATCCATGTTATGATCGTTGACAGCTGTCATAATAGGGTATCCGCTGACCAGTGTCACATGACTGTATCTCGAGCTCATTGAGGTGACGTATTTTAAAGTTATCCGCTTATTACTTTTCAATTGATCCAGGTACAGGTCTAGTTTTAAAGGAGGAATTCAGTTCGCTTCTTGCTTACGGCAAAAGTTGAGTTACTTAAGAAATGAGTTTCTTAACAGATCCCTCGAGAGCTTCGCTTTTGGTCTTGGCTGAATATCTAGTAACTGTGAATAACTAAGTATTCTATCTGTCCTAAATAATAGGTGGAAAGAGGTGATTGACACCACTGAGGGTGGAGGTGTATCTCAGATTCAGACACTTGTGGCAAAAATGCCTGACGTAGCAGAGGTATGTACACTTCATTCTCAAACTCACTAATAATTCATGAAACGAAAATAAGAAACTCACCACATGAGTCCCGGGGGAACTCCCATATCAAAGATACCTGGGTGCTCGTCAGAGAATTAGCCGGCTCCACTAAATCCCATACCAACTGTAGAGCATTTTATATCATATGTAACAATAAATATTTGCCACAACATTTTGCTGCCTACTTTTACGCGGTGAGCGTGATGTTTGGGCCACAATGTGCATTGCCGTATCTTGTAATCCTTTTTTTAACTGTCTTCAAACAAGTTTCATTGCTTTCTTTTGAAATTACTCACTGGCTGACTCTTTTTCTCCAGCGCGTTTTAGACAATTGCATTGAACAAGATGGAGATCCAAGTAGTAAAGATTTCAAGGCAAGATATCGAAACAATGCTCTTTTACTTGAGTCATTTTACATTATTCATAAGTGTTTTATTACCCTCACCTCCACAAAAATTCTACTTTCTCCCGTTTAGTCCACCACATTATTGATGTATTTGTACCACATAATAGTGAACGAGACCATAGAGAAGCTTAATGTATCGAGCTTTCCTTGTTTCCAATTCGAGTAATGGATTGATGGCTCTTCATTTGTTAGGTAACATACGATTTAAGGCTAATACAAGGGAAGCAGAGCACGACCAGTCCATTGGAACACTCTCTTGACGCGCTTAAGGTATGAAATTCCCCCAGCTTTCTGCTAGTGATAAAAGTTCTTGCTTGAAATCTGTATGATTGCGTTAAAAAGTAACTTTCAGCTGACTCGTCAGGATGGCCGAGCGGTCGTCTAAGGCGATGCGTTCAGGTCGCAGTCTACTCTTGTAGGCGTGGGTTCGAATCCCACCTCTGGCATCCTTTTTAATAATGTTGAAACCCGTTCTTATTGTTTTGTTTTTTTGTTGTGGTTTAAGAATTCTGTCAATGTGTTCAAAGGATTTTAAAAAAATAGGGCTAAATATCAGCTTGCCTCCCCCACAAAATGTTACTTATTTGTTACAGAGGTGAAAACTTTTGTTCAGCACGGTTTCACAATAATGTTGTCCCCGTGCGTATCTTTATCGTTGAGAAGAGAATAAGTGACTACTCGCTCTTGTGTCAGGATGGCCGAGCGTTCTAAGGCGCTGTGTTCAGGTCGCAGGCTCTTATAGGCATGGGTTCGAATCCCACTTCTGACATTGTTTTATCCCCTGCAAGTGTTCTACAGTTTTTCTGGTTTTGTGTTCATTCTTATTTTTTCCGTAATAGCCCACCTTCGATATATTAAAATTATAACGTGACTCCGAGGCTTTAGGGTCAAAATTGCAAATTTTTCACGACTCCATTGTCTCGCAATTCCCAAAAGAGAATTATAAGCACAAAGAAACCCAAACCAAACATAGAGAAAAGACCAGAAGCCTCGGATTCTTGATAGAATTTTAATATATCGAACGTGAGCTATTCGTGATCACTGTCCGTAAGTATTGTGGTGGTGACATGTGTTATTTTTGGAGACGCAGTTGACTAGAAAAGAGTTTTTTAAAAAACAAAAACAATACGATAAAGTCATGTTGTCAGGATGGCCGAGCGGTCCAAGGCGCTGCGTTCAGGTCCCAGTCTACTCTTGTAGGCGTGGGTTCGAATCCCACTTCTGACATTATTTTATGCCTTGCAAGTGTTCTACATTTTTTCTGGTTTTGTTGTCATTCTTATTTTTTTTTTGATTTGTTCCTTGTCTGTTCTTCTTCTTAAGACCATGGCAGAACGACGGCGGGAAAAATGTTTAACTCACCCTGTGTGCTACGTCCTCATGAATATTAAATGGTTAGTTTCTCTGTTCTTCTTGGGTTTTATGTGTTATCCATTTTCTGTCAGCGCGCTCCGGGTTTGTTTTCCTCGTTTTGATTGGCCAAAAAAAATTCGCGCCACCTTCTTAGCCAATCATAGACAACTTAACAAGCAATCCTGAGGTGCGCGCTCATGTTTTCCCGCGCTGAAAGAGGCAGCTCAGATAAGTTGATTGTGATTGGCTAATATAAGAAACTGCTCAAGATATAATTTGGGCACTGGACTGGAACGAGATAGGATGAGGGATTTGTATCTTCTGATTGAAAGAAAAATAATAGAATATCTGTTTATTTTTTTCTGTTGTAGGAAAAAATTTGGATGGATAACGTTTATCGTCAACTTGTTGCTTTATTTGGCTTTTCTTCTTCCTTTTACTGCCCTGGCTGTTAACCTCAAGATCAACATTTGTGTCCTGTGCAATTATAGCTTCTGTAACGAGACACCTGCAATTCCCAATGGCCAGTTAGTAAGTCAAAGTGCCAAATACAAACAACAAAAATGAACTTTGAAAAACTGTTCGGCTAACAGACCTAACAAGTTTTCAAAAACCACAATTGCAGTCCGTTTCAATCTTCTTCATGTTTGTCCATACGTTCATGGCTTTTTATTTGCCATGTCATTTATACCTTTGTTTCGTGTTTTGAGCAGTGATTTTTCTGTTTTACTCAGGGGTTTCGTGGCAGATCCCGTTGTTTGAATTTTAATAAATTTCATGATACGGTCTGCTTCTTTAAAAAGATCTGATTCGGCTCCAAAGGGCCAAATTAGCCTTGTAGGCACAATTGAGTCCAATCTGAATCACAACAGCCTTACAATTATGTATTCCAGCCCATAATATTACACCCCAAAATTTTACACTCCAAAAAACTACTCCCATTTTGGTTGCCAAAAGAGGTTTTTTAATTTACTTTTTACATGACTCGTCGTTTCGTTTACTAGATTTGCGCCCGATGACTTATGGGTTTTTTTCTGGTTCGTGACATCTCATCTCTTGCAACTCCGTGGTTTTGCTGTAAAGTAGAACAATAAGGAACATTAAGTTTGTTCTTGTCACCTTAAAGAATATAAAGAAAACTGGAAAGAGAGCGCATTTGCAGGGAGCGACATCACTCTCCAGGCGTTTACTTTTTAAATTCAGTGAAAGGTTTGAACCTAGGAGTCATTTCATATTAAAGTAGGTTGAGTATGATCGTCAGGGTGAACGTAGTCCTGAATAGGACTGTTCTTGTTGACAGTGACTGACGTTTCGACAACCTTTTCGGAAGTCATTTTTAGAGCCAAAGTCAACAGTTACCGGCACCGTAAAAACGACGGAATCAAGCAAAACGAACTAGCTGTACTACGAGAGAACGACTGGACAACTGACAATTTGGCTAACAATAAACGACTGTTTAACTGTGACAATAGACGGATCGAAACGCACCAATGACATTAAGAGTCTTCATAGCCAATAACGTCACGGCTTAACTGACAGGCGACCAATAACATCGCGACTTAATTGACCAATCAGGTCAACAACCAGAGTTTAATACCATCAACTGACGTGATACAAATCACTTTGACTCTGAAGATGACTTCCGCGCCGGTTGTCGAAACGTCAGTCACTGTCAACAACAACAGTCCTATTCAGGACAACGTTCACCCAGACGATCATACTCAACCTACTTTTTAAATTCCCTTGCTCAGTCTCCTTGTGTTTCAGAAATTTTTGCGATGCCATAAATTGTGCCTCTGTGGAGAAAAGAGTTTTTCCGTATTTAATTGATTCTCTATTCAACACAACAACATCACGTGTTACGGGAGTAGTTATATATCTCCTTATGCGTTTACACTGTTCTGTTTAGGAGTGGCACGACGAAATTGACACCTGCAACACATCTGACAAGGTGACGCAACACTCTTGTATTTTCTCTCTTTTTGTTTTTCCTTGGTCCGGTTTCACTCTGCCAGCAGAACCTTTCTTTCGTTTTCTTGATTTTTGCGTACCCTTAAAAGCCTCTACATGAATCGATTAAGATCTTTGTTGCGCATGCGCTGCATGTTGCTAGGATACCGTTTCGAACCCAGGCCTAATAGCCCCACCCTTGGTTCAGCGGGCTCAGTTATGACCATCAGTTATGACCATCTGGATGTTCGCACTCGAAAAAAACAGTTTGACGAGAGAAAACGAGATTAACTAGTCCAGGCGTTTGGCTGCGGTGACTCCAAATGCATGAAGCGTGACTCGGAATGGAGGTCTAGGTGCTTTACTCTAAAGGGAAGGAGAATGGAATTTGGAAGCGAAACCGCGCGCCCGGAATCCCCCTTCCCTTTCCCTACGCAGGCTTTAGATCTTTTTTACATGACGTCACAGCGGCCATATTGGTGTTCCAAAACAATGAAATGGCGGCCATGTTGGTGTTCCAAACCAATCCTGTGCGAGTTGAACTCTTTCGTGTGTACACTCTTTTTTTTTGTTCTCATAAATTTGCACAGATGCTTGCCACGTGAGTGAAAACGCTCTATAAATACATTTGTTGGCTTCGCACTAGAGCTTCAAGTAAAATGTAAGTGTTCTTGGAACCTACTTCGAGTGTGAAAAGGGTAAAATGTACCCTCTTCAACTTTACCTGGTGACCATGGAAACATGCGTGGTTCAAAGAAGCCGAAGTTCGCCCTAAAGTTTGTTCTAGGCCACACTTGAGAACACACTTGACCAATAAGAAATGGAAGCCATGTGCACGATTTAAGTGCACGTGAAGCAGTTCCAAGATACTAATGAACGGAGGGATTCAGCTTTGTCAACAAGTGTGAAGCCATGCTTTCTACAGAGCGACTTTTCCAAGCGCACTTAAATCAAGTTCTTACTTGAAACTTACTTCGTTTCTAGTGTGAAGCCAAACAACTGACACTCAAATAAAGTGCGTTTTTTATATACCTTGGCGCAAGAACGTTTTGTTGTTGGAATCGCATGGCATTAGTCTTCACTAGAAATAGTAAGACACTATAAAATTGAGGCAATTTATGTTGATTTTAGTTTATGTAAATGTTCAAGAATTTAATTATAAACGTATTTACATTGTTATACTACTACATGGGAAATTGAGGCAATTTGATTGGCTCAGAGCAGTGGTATTTCAGCTTAATTTGAAATACCTACATGTGAAAATTACAAGACCTTTGTGGGTAGTAGTATAAACAAAAAATAGCATGATTTGTGCGTGATATTTGGCATAAATACCACTCGTGATATTTCAAAATTGTCTCAAATTTCACTCGCCTAACGGCGCGTGAAATTACGTACAACAATTTCGAAATATCACTCGTGGTATTTATGCCAAATATCACTACAAATCATGCTATTACCTATACTAATTGTCCCATTGTTTGCTTATATTCTAGACTGTCGTGTTTCTGCATTACTTTGTAATTATCTTTGCCTCGATTCACCTCATAAAAGAAATTATGCAGCTTGTTCGCCAGGTAAGGATCCGATAATTTTTCTTAAAAAAAACTTTGGTGCAAGTTAATTTTATTTCCCTACTTTTAGCCGATATCGCCTTATTGACAGTGTTATTTATTATTTAAATAAACCATTCGGTATTAAAATGTTACGACACGAAGACCGAAAACAGTTACCGTAAAATTCCGAAAATAAGCCCCTCCATGTATAAGCCCCCAAACCAGTAATGCAAAAAACACTCCGTTAAATCGCCCCTCCAAATATAAGCCCCCCAGGGCTTGTACTTAGAAAATTGCCCTCAAATACAAAGTAAGACAAAGCAAAAACGGTAAATTCACCTTCAACTATAAGGCTAGCCCGATCGATTTTGAAATGCAAATATCCCTCCGTAGATAAGCCCCTCCAAATATAAGCTCCTCCAAAAATAAGCCCCTCAAAAAGGGCCTTTGAAAAATATAGGCCCCGGGGCTTATTTTCGGAATTTTACAGTATTCAAAGCCACTGGTTTTAATTTTCGATTTTGCCTTCTCACAGCGCCTTAAATACTTGACGTCCATAACGAATCTCATCGAATGGGTGATATACGTGTCCGCGTTGGTCTTTGTTTTTCCGGTCTGCGCCTGCAAGTCACATTTCAAATCCGAGGCAGCGGCTTTTTCTCTGTTCTTTGCTTGGCTCAATCTTGTGCTTTACTTCAGAAGGTTAGTCATTCCATTTTTCTCAATAACGCCTCACGCAGGAAACACGAGGCAACTGTGTTGTAGTTTGTTTAATAAAAGTTGTTGTTGTTGTTGTTGTTGTTTTGTTTTTGGGGATCAAGGATGGCGCAGTGGTAACAGCACTCGCCTCCCACCAATGTGGCCCGGGTTCAAATCCTGGCGTCGACGCCACGTGTGGGTTGAGTTTGTTGTTGGTTCTCTCCTTTGCTCTGGGTGGTTTTTCTCCGGGTACTCCGGTTTTCCTCTGCCCTTTAAAACCAAACACTTCTAAATTCAGGAATCTTAAAACCTCCTAAGTACTTCGTGGGTAAACAAACAAATTAAAACAAAATAAATAACAATTACAATTTTGTTTGTGTTTTGTTTGTTTCGTTTGCTGCTTTTTTTGCCATAATTTTCTTTTTCTTCTCAGATTTTCATACTACGGTAAATACGTGATAATGCTACTGACAATGTTTCAGACGCTTTTCCAGGTATTTATGTCCATGAAAGAAAATAATTGCAATGTAATGCGAAAAAAACTCATCTGGCGATCGATTTTACCGCTTTGTAATATCATGATATCTTTTTCTTTAAGGTCTTGCTTCTCTTTTTGCTGTTCGTGGTAGCATTTGGAACGACCTTTTTCTTGCTTATGTATAACGAGGTATGCCTTTCTTCAATAATAGAGAGCTTAAAAAAGGCTGAGGACGACTACGAGTACGAGGTTTCTTAACACTAAGTAGTGCGCGTGCGTTAACCAACGTCATTTTGGCGGGAAAATTAGTGGTAGCTGCCCTCAGCGAGAATGTCGGCCTTTATAGCGAGATTAATAGGGACTTTAAGATCTAACGACGCGACGGTAACGAGAACGTCGCTTAAAAAGTGAATTTGCGTTCTTTTAGTCTTAATAGCGATTATTCCTCCCTTTTTACTTTGTCAAATGTAGGCGAACCCTCCTGAAACTGAATTTCAAGGGACCATATCCAAGCTCAGAAAGAGAAATAAAATTTCGTTGTTGCTTGTTTACGTCCTCCATAAAACGCCAAATTAGGCATTTTCACGTCGTAGTCGTGCAAAAACAGGAAAGACATGCACAAAAAAGCGTGATGCACGTGCGAAGTTCTTGTTTTGCTTATTTCACCAATTGTTTTTTTTTTTTTTTTTTTTTTTTGACGTTCTCGTTGCCGTCTGCGTCGTTGGATCTTAAAGTCCCTAATGTCGTAGTGGCGGAAACAAGTTATCAAATGTAAGAAGTTTTATCATTTTGTGATCGGGAGAAGGCTTAACCTCCTCCAATAAAGATAACTTTGCTAACTTTTGTGGTGAAAAAAGTACAATGAAGCATCGGGGGGGGAGGAGTACTTTAGGAATTTCTGGGTGGGGATGTGCCGCGGGGACCCTGGAACCCTTAACCTATACCAGAGCTACTTCAGCTGAATTTTGCTACCCTATACTAGAGTAAACTCCCCAAATCCCCCCTATCCTAGAGTAGCTGTTTCCCTAGTCTAGATAAAATCTTCAACCAACTGATCAGTTTCCTAAAAAATGATACCCTATTCTAGACCCAAACGCTCTGATTTATATACCCTGTCCTAGAGTAAACTGCTTGAAAACCATACCCTTCACAGCGGCACATACCTATATAGCCCATATATGGCAGTAACCCCCCCCCCCCCCCCCACCGGGGAAGCATCCTTGGATGTGTATTTTTTTTAATATCTGAAAAAACGTTAAATCAAACCGTAGTCCTCGAATCTAAAGGTCTCTAACAAGACTTGTGCCCAAAAACAGTTAATAACCAATATGATATTCCGAGAGGGAAGCGCCCAGTGTAACCCTTGGGATATGTGATTTTCAAAAAAGTTGTTTTTAGACCAAATAAATGCTTGAAATTAATCGGAAGTTGATTTCCGGAGTGGTCCGCAAACTTTTATTCAGTCTCGTCAAAAGAATTCAACAGCCACCATTACAGTATTCTGCATTGTTTGCTTTGAGGCAGTCGCGCGTGGTTTTGAGGACGTTTCAAACAATCTATTAAAATATGCGGACTTCTCAGGAAATAGACTTTCGTTTAATTACAACCTCTAGAAATAACTTGAGTTAGATTCACGTCTCCCGACCAACGCCCTAAGATTGCTATGTACTGATTTAGTAAATACTAATAATGCTAATCGCCTTTTTTTTTTCTTTCACAGGAATTCCACACATTTGAGTTTGCTTTAATGAAGACATTTGCAATGACCTTGGGTGAACTGGATTATGAAAGTGATTTTATTATAGAAAAATCGAAGCGGCATTACTCAGAAGCTGTCAATGTAGTCTTTGTAATGTTCTGTCTGGCAATGCCCATTATCCTCATGAACATGTTGGTATGCTATTTTCTTGTTTATAATACAGTCATCAAATTACTTTTTGCTGGACTGCGAGCAGTCTGCTATTTCTGTTTTGAGTCAAAATACATCAAGAGCACGCGTGAGGGGCGAGCGGAGAAGCCGCGATTCGCTTGGGACCAGACTCCGTAGTGGATGGAGGGGGGGGGGGGGGGTCCGCCAAGTGGTCTTCGCTCCCCGATATTTTTTCGCCCTTTTTCTATTTACATAATTTGTTTTTTTCGCTCACCGCCCGTTGGTCTGAGGAAAGAAAGACGACTGCTCGCGGTCTTACTTTTTGCAGCTGAAATAAACGATGACAGAATTCCAAAAAACCTTTCGTTTTATGTGCATAAGTATAGGTAATCGGCCCTTAAAGACGGAACCACAGTTTTGTAAAACGGACATTCCCGAGTGAAAGGCCGATAAAATGCATATTTATCACATTTGGGAATGCTCTATAAAGAATTTTTTGTTTGGTATGTCGGTAAAATAACTTGGGAAGTTTTCGAAAGAAAAAATATTTAATCTCTTATGAGTTACATTCCATTGTATTATCCAATGGAATAGCCCACGTTCGATATATCAAAATTCTAACATGACTCGAAGGCTTTCTGGTCACGTTTCTACATTTTGTTGGTTTTCTTTGTACTCAAGTCTCTTCTGGGAATTGCGAGACAATGGAGTCGTGAGAAATTTGCAATTTTGACCCTA
Organism: Porites lutea; assembly: GCF_958299795.1. Lineage (NCBI taxonomy): Eukaryota > Metazoa > Cnidaria > Anthozoa > Scleractinia > Poritidae > Porites > Porites lutea. Next base: position 1,127,586 of record NC_133212.1, on the reverse strand, counting down.
AAGCCTCGGAGTCATGTTAGAAAACACGTTATAGCTTCTTACATTAATTGCTTCGGTTCGACATGAATCAGTCTTGGGGAAGAAATGTACCGTGAAACAAAGTATTTATGGTCTTCTGGCGGTTTAATATTGTGGAGATAACTCAAGGAATGACCGTGGGGGAATGAACTTTTTGAAGAAAATTGCAAATACAAGAAACGCAAGTTTAAGTTACGTCTTGTTGAAAGGATAGACGAAAATCGAAAGTGTCCCATGTTTGTAAAATCATGACAGGATGAAACTATGTGTACAAGGTATTCATTTGGTGCTCACCCGTTCTTTTATTTTAAACTGGCCTATTTTTGAGGACAATGTTTAGGGGAAAATGGCTCTGGGAATGTATCATCCATTATTTTCTTGTTGTTATCAATAGATTGGTTTGGCCGTTGGGGACATAGACAAGATTCAGCAGAAGTCAGTAATGGCTCGTTACGTCATGCAGGTATAATTATACATTTTACTGGTTTGTGACGTCATGGCGGCCATGTTGGTGGTCAATAAAAAAGGGTTTTCTCTCTGATGGGAACTAAACTCCATTTTTGATTGTATCGACCGCCAACATCGCCAACTTGTCACGTGTTTCCAAACCAAGAAAATGCTAATGATCGAGTTATGATGGTGATAACGACGCCGATTATGGTAACAGCGATGACGATGATGCTGTTGATGATGATGATGATGATGATGATGGTGTTAATGATGATGATAATGATGTTGATGATTTTGCAGTTGCTGATGATGATGATGATGATGATGATGATATTGTTGATGATGATGATGTTGAAAACGTTACAGTCAAGAAGACTTTTTACAGTTCATCACGTTTATTGATGCCCAGAGGCTCAATTGTGTTAGCTTTATGGATAAGGTGGGCTTCACGTGCTTTCCTGAAAGAATCACGCCCATTTTTAAGTTTTTCAATAGGAATCAAAGTAACCACACCATACCACGTCACATTATGTAATTTCCGGTCATTATTTTAGTTCATATATATTTCTGTAACTTCGTGATATCTCGATAAACCTGGTGAAGACCGGTATTGGCCAGTCGAAATATCGCAACTTAACTCTGTTTCACGTTGTTTGATCAGTCCCTGCAAAAGTCTTCTTGACTGTAACGTTTTCAATTTGATCTATTTTGACTGATCACGATCTCTTTGGATACGACGTTGAGCAAGATTGATCGTACACGGTTTTTGCAGTGGTTTTGTTACCTTAACTAAACATGATGATGTTGTTGATGATGATGATGATGTTGATGATTCTGTTGATGATGATGATGATGATGATGATGATGTTGTTGATGATGATAATGATGATGACGCTGTTGATGATGATGATGATGATGATGATGATGATGTTGTTGATGATGATGATGGTGATGACGCTGTTGATGATGATGATATTATGTTGATGATTCTGTTGATGATGATGATGATGATGATGATAATCATTGTCGTTATTATTATCATTATTATTATAATGACCATGTAGAGGTTAAGCAACCAAGTCAACGACGGTAACAAAAACTTAGTTGGGCAAAACGTTTGAGCAAAACGCTATTGGTATTTGGTACATTTCTTTGACGTCCACTGCAAGACAACGACGTAAAACTTTCTAATGCGACGTTCCAGTCGAGGAGGTTAACAGACGACGATAAATTGTCGTGTTATTTTTCTTGAGCTCTTTCATCTTATTTCATTTAAGGTTGAGTTGTTGCTGGAGATTGAAGAATCGCTACCTAAGTGGATTTTGAGACGTGTTCAGGTCGATAAACACGAAGAATTCCCAAACAGAAGTTCCAAACTACAGACAAAGGTCAGGAACTCCATTACAAAATTACCTTTTTTAAATTTTCGCTCCCTCGTTGCTTTAACACGCCGCCACCCGCAAAAAGCAAAATGCTAATCGATGGGGACAGTAAAAAAAATCAACTTAGCAAGCTCCTGTACACAGCGGTTAACAAGAGACAACGATTAATCAGGAAAGAGGAAAAAACATGAAATGTTTGTAATGGTGTGCTTTCTGATGCCAATATATATCATCAATTTGTTTGTTTATTGGCTCGGTTTTTCTTTTAGATCTACGAGAAATTCATTGGTTTTGGCAAAGCAGAAAGCAAGGGAGACGATGATGGCGTCCCTCCAGCATTAGCACAGATTATTGACAAAGTCTTGGAGCAGGATTCAAAGTACAGCTGAATTATTATCTCTTTCGCATTAATGAAAATGGGCCCCGGTTCTAAAACAATGAATTGGCGGCCATGTTGGTGTTCCAAACCGATCCTGTGGGAGTTGCACCTAATTATGTAAAAATGTTTTTTCTTTCCAATAAATTTGCGTCCCTGCTGGACACGTGACTGAAAACGCTCTATACAGGATCGCCTCATGTAATGGAATCCAGGACAGTCTTGGATTCTGGATTCCGCACAGTGGATTCCGGATTCCGGTTACTGGATTCCAGTCTTTGTCAGTGGAACTTGGATTCTGGATTCCAACCAATCGTTAGTGGGATTCCGGATTCCTTCTACTGTATCCCGGATTCTAAAGCCCAGGATTCCAGATTCCACGTGTACAATTTTCCCAGATTTCGGATTCCGAAAGCAAAAATTTTCCGGAATCCGGAATCCCTTACACGGGGCGAACAGGAGATGCTAAGTTTTCTCCAGCAGAGGAAGCAGGAAGTATCTGCGATATTCTAATACGGTTCTATTTTTTGTGTCAAACACAGAATTGATGAGATTCACGAGATGCTGAAGGAGCAGTCTAAGGTAGTCAATGCAATTGGACAACGTGAGGGCATGGGAGACGCCGGTGGCCCTGGAAACAGAAAAAGCATCTTTAACTGGTTCTCGAAGAAATGATAGGGGCCTTATGAGAATCCATATGTTTTGTGCTCGTTTTCAACCCAATTCAGAGACAGCTTTTCAAACGTATATTTTCCTGTTAAGTCTGCTTAACCACTTGTTAGTTACAGAAAAACTAGAAGGGTTGAAAGGTCGGGGGTACAGTATATATGACGCAAAATTTGATAGACGTGCTCAATCTTGTGTTCCTGCTCAAATATGAAGAAACAAGAGAATGAGTATTTCAAGCAATTCTAATGTAGATCGAAATTTGTGTTCACAATCCGATGTTTGTGCTCAAATATGAACACAACACGAGAAGTAGTGTTTCAAGCACTTTCGAAACACCTGGAGGCTGATCGAAAGTTGTATTTACAATCACATATTTGCGCTCAAATATGAAGGCAACGAAAACTAATGTTTGAAACCATTTCTACACCCTTTGAAGCGAGTTAAAATAGCAAGACAGCTTCAAAGGTGTTTCAGCATCTGATGCATGGAATACTATTCTAATTGTTTGATTAATCGATAACTATCCGTCAATTAAAAAGGTGTATAAAGACAAGAGAGAAGAAAATAAAATATTGCTATGTAGAATTTGTTCCCGACCACTCTAATGCGTTTTCGTTCGAAAACACCTACATTTCGATTCGTTTAGGCGTTTCCTCCACACTACTACGTTGAGCGTTTTCATCGAAAACGAATCAAGTTGAAAACGTTATTGACGGTGGATCAAAGCGCATACATGTCGTATTTTAGTTTGAACGGTCATAAAGGAAAACGATGACCAAAAATATCGCAGGCGCGTGTGTTGAAGCATGCGCATAGAGTTCACCTTACAACACAACGTGAAATTCTACCGTTTTCGAACGTTTTCGTGTGGACCGTCGGAAACGCATCAAAACAGTAGTGTG
>NC_133212.1:1078789-1118789 GCF_958299795.1 Porites lutea | reverse complement strand
AACAAGTTTGATTTATAGACGTACAGACACAAACATATGAAACTGTTTATTGATATTACTTTGAAACGAATTTATCTTTTTAACATTGTAGCCTGAAATTACAGAAAGAAAATAGGATTTCCGGTTTGCAACAAGGAAAATTTCGCCGGCCTTCAAGCGCACCGTAAGCGCGGAAAGAGCGCTCGTGCCAGTCCTACTCCGCATCACACATTAAATGAAGAGCGGAGCGCTCGTTTCATCGCCCAACCTTTATCCGCCCTGGCAAAAGGGTACTTTAAGTACCGTCGCCCGGCCTAATACACTTTAAATTGAAGTTACCGACTTATGGTTTCTTCGCTGTTATAACAACATGCGGGAAGATCACTGTTTGGAAAGGAAAATATCAACTCAGGATTAGACAGACTGGCCACAATTTAAACGTAGCTTCAAGGCTTGAAGGAAAAAAGTAATTAAAGAAATGTATATTCATCCTTTAACCTCAAGACGATCTCTTTTGTTTTATTCGCCCACGCGTTGGTTTCAACATATCGAAATTTTCCTTGGTCTACTAAACCAAAACATAGAGTCATCGCTCTTTGAAGATGGAGGCCTTTGGAAACCGGTCATTGCGTGTTTAGAGAGATTTCCACTTTCTTAAGAGCTAACGATTACAAATTATATATACGTCTGAAAAACGACAGGGACCGAGTGCTGTCAGCAGAGAGGTTTCTGCTCATGGACAGTCAACTGTGTACAATGACCAAAATTGATACACTTGCAAATAATTTCTCGGCACCGCTCAAGCAACATTAATTAATGAGTCATTAATTTATTTATATTTGATTCTTGAACTACTGGGTTAGCATTAGATCGAGCTAGTTTGAACAGAGTCCTGTGAAAAAAAAGCAACAACAACAAACGAATAAACAGATAAATGGAAAGTCAATTCAAAAAGATAAATATCACACCGATGAAACACAACGGGACTTGGCACAAGAGAGCTTGAACTTTCGTTTCGCCTAGGACTTGAATGATGGAAGTCAGTGGCAAGTTATCCTCCGAAAACATCCGCGAGGAGAAATGGATGTTTTCGCAGGCTAGTGGCAAGTGAGTTCCTGGTCTAATGTTGGAAGTTAAGGATGTTCTAAGACCTAATGATAATGTAATTTATTCAATGTTTTGATGAGAGCTTTGACCGAGGCAATCTGTTTGTTGCCATTGCTTATGATTTTACCAAACAATGATGATTGTTAAACTCCAACAGCTTGGAACTGAAAGTACTGAACTAACACTTTGTATCTTGACCTTTATGATAATGATAATAAGAAGAAAAAAAACAGGTAAAATATAATTCTCATGAACATGTTTTTGCCAAAATATCATATAAGAGCCGGGGTTTGACTGATGATTGGAGACTTTCATTGAGTACACGTAATTCTTTCATATGTCAGCTCCAAAACTCTTTAATTTGCTTTTCCAACCAAACAGATTCTTGCATTTAAAATTAAAGTTATATATAGCCTCTTCTTGTGGGCGCATGCCGAACAATAGTGTACCGGTTATAAAAACAAGAATATTTATGTTTTGCCTTACATTTTGAACTGTCTGTAATTGCGTGAATAAGTCGCAGCTAAGCATGGAAGAAGGAGACGAAAACGTGATGTTGTCACATCTAGAAAATGGCTCTGCACACAGCAAAAACAATGGAGCAAAGCAGAAAAGGAAGCCTTTACGTAAAGGAGTGAGTACGGAATTGAGCCAGCACTAGTAAGATAAATTTTTCTTGGTTGTTTAGAGTTATTCCTTATGATCCAGGAGTCGTACGATCAAACTCGTCAAAAGCAGGTAAAATGTTTCTGATAGTTCCGTCGCGAAAGAGCGAAATTCATAGGGATCTGTTAGAGAGCATCTTTTAAACTTGGATTTAAAGTTGTTCACATTTTGATTAGCAAGCAGGAATCACTCTTCGTCTTGGAAATCCATAGTTTCATTGATATCAATGGCGCTCTTGCGTAATGGCAGAAAGTTCAGAAAGTTGAGCTTTTACAGTTTGGGTGTCCTGTGGTGTGCTTGAAGCGAGAACTTCGAGGGTTCTTGAGGCTGTCATTAACTGTACCTCGACATAACGAACATTTTGCTTGTTTTCCCAAAACTTCGTTAAATCAAAGTTTTTGATTTAACGAAGCCTCGATATAACGAACAAATTTCCCAAGTCCCTTGGCACTTCGTTAAATCGAGGTTCCACTGAAGTCTTCAACTAAGTAATTATAATGGAAATTGTTGGACATTTGGCGGTAGCGTTTTTGAAAATCCAGTTAGATGTACATTATTTAGACATTTCGGTTGAGCGGAAATCAGCGATCTTAGCACATGCCCTAGCCTCCCACGCAGACGTTCTTAGGGGTTCGTCACGCGTTCCTGTCCCACTAGGTTCGACCCAAACATAGCGGAGTTCTTGATGCGAGGAATTTGAAAAGGATTGTCAACCGCAATTTGCAGCGGAAAACCTGTCTGTTAGCCGAGCTATTGGCCAAGAATAAAAGAAAAAAAAATAATAATAATTTTCGAAGAAAAAAAGTTTTGGAGAATCCGGGCATCGATCCCAGTACCTCTCGCATGCTAAGCGAGCGCTCTACCATTTGAGCTAATCCCCCGGAGACGCTAGATTCCTGTTATAATTAGATTGATTTTCTTGTTCTTTACGAGCGTTCTGCGTCTATGCAGGGATTTTAAGTCATGGCTACTGCTAATGGCTGGAATACACTGTTAAAACAGTTTAACAGTTTAAAAATTCGTAAGATAATTATTTAAAGTGGCTTTGTTTGCCCGTTCAAGGTTTTAATAGAGCGTTTATAACATGTACTGGCATGCAGTGATTTGCATAACTAGAGCAAACAGCGACTACCATTCTCTGCGCTTGACAAAAGCCAGTAACAAAGGAAAAAGGACAGTAAGAAAACAGATTACAGAAAATCTTCTTGAGTCTTTTTTTCACGAAAGCCAAGGGAGAACTTCCTTTAGATTTTTCGACTTCCGAACACTGTTCTGACTTCCGACTTCTGTCTGAAAAAAAATAAGAAACCTCTCCTCGGTTTTCTGTCGTATTTTTTGGACTTTTCAAATTATTTTCTTTATTTTCAAGTTAAATTAATAAAGTAAGATACATAAGGGATGGAAACGTGTCTTGCCTTTGAATTCCAATAGTTCTCAAGAAAACTCTCAATTAATTAGTTTAGCTTTGAGAAAGCAGCGGAGGTCGATTCATGAATCCCTACCTTTGTTCCGGGATTTCGCGGGGCTGTTATGTAGTAATGCCGCGAACTGTCAGCTGGAGTTTCTTGGGTTAGCAAACTAAAATACAAATCAGTGTAGCACCGTGTCATAGTTAATTGAGTGGAATGGTTATGAAACCCGTCAGACTCCTTTGTTATATGTTTTTGTGGACCTGAAAGTGCACAACGTTCAAAAGCATTCCCATCATTTTGATCGTATTGACCAATAAAAACGTTGCATTAATTTATTCCGTAACAATTTGCCAACAGAAACCAAAGGATTGTGCACTTTCAGGGTGCTTTCAACATAAACTACAGCACTGTTGTTTTTATCATTGATGTTTGCCGCTTTTCATAACCAGTCTCCTCTAATAACTATGCACCGTGTTGAATGACTGATGACCATGATGAATAGGTTTCACTTCAGTGATCTCGCACCATCATCAGGCAAAATCTTATGGTCAGTGGCCATATATTTTCGTCGACGGAGCTTTTACTATTATTAAAAATCAAACGTTTAAATAATAGAACGAAATGCATATCTCCATGATTGCTGACCCTGCGAAGAGAAAAAGTTTTTCAGAATTTGCACTTTTCACTGGGTCGTTAATGCTTTGTTACTCATTACATCATTAGACGGTTTATAAAATTATTCATTTTCGTTCAGTCCTTTATAACAAAAGTTCGTTATTCTTTTGATGAGATAGTACTCTGAACACTCATTATTTCCTGATGAAATGTGAATTGTTGCCTAATTCAGTTTTGACCATGCCAGTTTAAATGATTCTACTAGAACAGTTTTGAAAACATTATTGGTGTACGAATGAACTAAACGGGCTTCAAGATATTTGATCACAATTTCGCTAACAAATTCAAGTCAATGTTTTGGAAAACTTGACTGATCAATTAATATACAAGGGAATAGAGTGTGTGGCTGATTTCCTTGTACTCAAGTTAGAAGAAACCAGAAGTTCAAATGTTTCAAATAATCACTTCATATACGTCTATTAACAAATTACAATATGAAAAGAATATTACGTCATAGCCCCATGATAGACGTACGTTGCCGATAATGATCGAGGTTTTAATTGACCGAGGTGTCAATTAATACGATTGTCAAGTACCATCCAGCCGTCAAAATGAAATACAAACAAGCTTTGATTCGGAAAAGCGCATGTAAAATTAAAAAAATAACTTTGTCACCTAGTAAGCGGATTTCTATTGGAAGTCGCGAAAGGAAGTTTATCGAGAAATAAATCCTGTGCGATGGCTGCATCTCCAAGAAAATATGTACCAAAAACAGGGGTTAAAAAAGCGACAAACTGCGTACCTACAACCTTCTTCAGGATCTTTGTCTAGAAACGATAAACAAAAAGCAGAGAAAGACATTCCTTTACATGTTCAACTTCCTTCGAGCCCGACGCTCAATCGTTCGCCGAACAACATGAGAAAGTTTAGTCAAATATCTTTACGTTCAGACTCTTCGGGTGACCAACACACAGATGCCAATGGTAATGCCGCAGCAATTACTGCCACTCCTAATAAACACGCCCGTTTTAAACACCACCAGGTAAGATACGGAATTGGCAGACCGCCTTAAACGATTATCAGACTTTTGCGAGGTAAGTTTATTAAACTTGTGACATGGTGTCTTTTGAAAGAGCGAGGCATTATTGACTTTAGTATTAGCATGGGCAATCAGAGGTTTCATGTCGGTATTACATCGAATAACATGCACATATTTTCTATTGAGAGTTAATGAAGAAAATTATCGAGTGGTGGTATTAAACTAAAAGTGAGGCTCAGTTGCGCATTTTAGATAACGTTTTTTTTGACATAGAGGTCATTTAAAAAAAACTTCCAGTTTCAGAGCTTTATAGCGGGTCACGTATAGGAGAAAGTAAGTAATTTAAGATTTCATGTTCCTTTCTGCGATCTACCCTAAATAAACAAGTTTTGCTAGAATAAAGTCAATTATAAAGCTTAACGCTCTATGAATTTAAAGCCCGGCTTAGGGAAAGCATTTTGCTTTATCTAAGGGCGATATTGTTACATCGTAAGGGTGTGTATTTGAACGGACTTTTAGTCTCTCAAATCTACAAGTACGATGCTGAACAATTACTTTGCATCCTACAGAAAGCTGGTAACATTAATCTAGTTTTTATGTTATCCATATAAACCTTAGAAACTGAAATCGTAAATATGCCGTGTTGTCGGACTTTCAGATGTAACAATTCTGCAATGACGGGATGAACTTCCTTTGTTTGCCATTACGTTCCGCTAGCTTGATAGCGACATGTAATTCCACTGAAGTGCATGCAACAAGTTTACTGTATGGCTCTTAACGATATTTTCAACTTTCACAAAGTGAGACACCTTTAACTTATTTAAACTCCTTAATAACGAGTCGCTTTACGGAGCAATTACTGTCCTACTCATGAGTTCGAGTCAATAACCTGAATGAAAAGGCGTCAAAGGCGTCTGGGCAAAGCGAGGGGAGTGTGAGCTCATACTGGGTCACTGATCAAAATTTCCTCTTTTTGTATTAGTTGATATTCTTACCTCTGCCTCATCTCATCCCTTGTCTGCCGCTGTAGACGAATGATCATACGACACAGCTATGCCCCAGTTATTTCCCCTAAAGCTTTATTAAGAATTAATTACCAAAACACATAGCAGGTTGGAAGTCGTTATGTAAAGCTTCTTTGTTTGTTTTCACCTTTAACAGAAAGCCGGCAAGGGAAACAAACTGCAAAAATTACATCTTGCTGCTTTATCAGGAAATGAAGGAGAGGTTCAAAAATTGCTTGGCAAAGGAGTTGGTAAGTAAAGTCCAAACACTATGAAGTGCATTTAGTGTTCGAAGTTAAAGCGTTTCTTTATTGTTGTTGTTTTGCTTTGGCCAGTCCTTCGACAGTCTTGAAGTATCTGGCTGAGATATCGCACGAAACTCTCTCTCAAATGTTTCGTATAGCTTCTGAGGGTCTGAATGGGGGGTCCACTTGTCGGTTGTCGGTTAAAATTCAGTAATTTTGTCGGTAGTCGGTTAAAATTCTCGATCTTTGTCGGTAGTCGGTTAAACTTTTCGATTTTCGTCGGTTGTCGGAAAATCTCAGTTAATAAGTAAAAACGCTTGTTAATTATTAATATGTTTATGTATTTCACCCACTTTTCAAGACTTTGATCCCTAAGGAAAGAGTAAAACTTGCAAGAATGCATCATTTGATTGCGCCTAAACCGTTCATTAACTCTTGTTTTTTTATGCAACATGATCGTTTATTTCATCATTGTTTGCCATCAAATGAATGATAGTACTGATAAAATTACCAAAGCTTTTATCGTAAATGCGAACTTGGTTTCCCTGTCGACTACAGGGCACAGTAAAAAGTAATTAATTAATAATTAATGAATCTAGCGTTTTGGATACTTGAATTAATTTTAGTGAAAAACTGCAAGGGGTGACAGGCTGCACATCTATCCCTCTGATGTTTTGGTTCTAACAAGCATGTCCTTTGCCATAATTTTCCTTTTTCAAAGAAATAGCACTTTAGGTGGTTCTTTAAAATTTTGGCAAGGTAGTGGTTGGTTTTGTATGAGATTCCACTTTTTCATTAAAGCTTCTTTTTTATAGACACTAAGGGCTAGTATTGTGTCACGAAAGGCAATATTTCAGTCTTTTTTCTTCCTGGTTGTTTTGTTTCAGGAGCGCTGCCTTCCTTTCTGTGAGTTTTACTTCTACTAGCAATTTTTCTTTCAAAATTGTGTGGCTAGCCTCTGTCCATCAAGCGCTTTTGAAATCTGAAATACTTCCTCAGAGGAGTTTGTTCGTAGGATTCTCAAGGCTCCTTGTTTGTCAAACAGGCGCTTTAACAGTTGGTGGGTGATAAGAGATGAAAATGTATATACTGTAAGGTTTCCGTTTCAAATGCGTCCTTACGTCAAGGATAGCTTTTTCTCATTTTTTCGCTGAATGTTGTACTTTGGTATACAACCGTTTCTAAAAAGAATGTCTCATTTTCAGATATTTCGGCCGTGAATTTCATAGTAGGGCATGTAAGTTTACTTGTTCCGCGAAGAAAGCTACGATGTGTGGTTTACTTATGTCCCATAGGGAAAAAATGTCATCTATGTAGCGTTTTCAAACAGTTGGTTTAAAGACGGTTTTGCTTAAACTTTGTGTTTCAATATGTGTCATGAAAATACTGGAAAGGAAACTGTTGTCTTTGTGCTCATCGCGGTACCGTGGGTTTGTACTGATAGTCCTTTACATTAAACGGGAAAGAATTTTCTTTGAAGATTAATCTAAGCAAGAAACGTTCGGTTTTTTCACCTTGACTTTTCAATAAATTTTATAAAGTCGGTAGCATCCTTAAGGTGTGACTTTGTGATTTTGATATTGGCTGTAGCAATGTACCTGTATCAACAACCAAAAAAGGAAATTCTTTCCCTTAGGCCATCTGATGAGTCACAAATTTAAAAAGGTTACTTCCTCGAGCTAACGGTTAGAATAAATACAAAATGCTCTTTTTTCTGGAAACAAATATTGATAATATCAGCGCATGTCGGTAGTCGGTTAATTTTTTTCCCGTCGGTAGTCGGTAATTTTTTACTCATTTTGTCGGTAGTCAGTAATATTTTTCGCCCTTTGTCGCTAGTCGGTTAACCCCATTCAGACCCTCTTCTATAATAATCAATGATTATTAAAGAAATTCAAAGCTGAAGGTAGCTTTAGTATGCGATATCCAAACGCGCTATCCCTCACGGCTGTGGATTTTGCTTTCTCTTGATGAATTAAATTTATTTCTGAAAGAAATGACAGCTTATGGCTTATGGCCAACAATGCATTCTGACTTCCGTGTCATTGTACATTCGGGACATGTAAGTTCTCTAGCCATGAAAGCAAGGCACAAGGCTTTTGCTCGTTGTAACAAGAAATTTAGGGGGGAAAACATTCCCTTTCCTGCCTTTAGCTCTATTTTTTGTTTAGGGGATGGCTGGTTTACCCTCACCTTTGTTCTTAATGTTCTTGTGTATTTCCTCAGCTTTTTATTCCTTGATTAAAAAAACGGCCTCGCGAGGCAAAATTCATTCGGTAATAGATTGGTCATTATTAGGTGTCCCAGTAAAAAGAGCTCACCTTAACTAAGGGCGCGATCCATTCAACCAAAATTTCCAGAAATTTTGGTCCAAAACTCAATAGATCGGTTCGGTCCAACCAGAAAAGTTTCGAAAAAACTGGTCCACCTTTTGAGGTGGTCCTCTTTTCGCGGTCAGACCGGTCTGAATTTTGGTCGAATGGATCTCGCCCTAAGACTCCATCAACATCAGCGTGTTGTTCACATTTCGCACCCTTCCTACCTCTGCCCTAACTAACAAGACTAGCCACAATCTTTACCCTCGCAGAGTCGTGGCAAGCCTTTAGAAACTAGTGGGGCACAAAGATTTTAGGTAGCTCATAGTCATTGTATTTGAAAAGCAGAGGGTTTTCGCCCCGGACCCATTGGACTGGTCTCTGTATCTTAAAACCAGAAAATGTTTCACCTAGCTGCACAGACATCATTGTGTGCTCTGGGAGATGAATTTTTATTTTCAACTTTTATGCGTAGTCTACATGTTTTGACTTTTGAGGCAAAAAAACTGGAGGTGGGGTACACGGCCACCCTTCCCTCCCTTCCAGCTCCACCTCGTTACCATCATTATCATCATAAGTGATTCGCAATTTTTATCATTCATTCCTTCTTCAGATGTTAACGCGAAAGATACATTCGGCAAGACACCGCTGCACAATGCTATTCTTGGCAAACACGTGACCATTGTGGATCTACTGCTCAAATCAGGAGCTGATGTGAAGTGTTTGGACGAGCGCGGTGACACGCCACTGCACAATGCCGTTAGAGAAAACAGTGAAGCCATTGTGGTGGTGAGCTTTTAAACAACCTGGTTCTCAGGCCTTTCACTCCTTATTACTGAGAGAAAAGTCCTGGGAACCAGTTTGCTTTTTATACTTCTTAAACACCCGGACGTTTTCTCTCATTGTTAGTCTATTGTACAAACATCTTCGTATAACCCTCAGAAAACTTTGGAAATCTTCTGGAAATGAATGGAAGCACCTGTGTTATCTTCATACTGTATCTCCAAAACCTCTATGTAAACAGTGGCTAGAAACGTGAAAAAGCCTGAAGGGACCCTTTCCAGCTAGTAATTCACGAGGTACGACTGCGCCATGCTGGAGAGCAGTACAAGAGACGCAATGGGAGAAGACAAACAAAGCAAATTACAATTTTAAATGATATGAGCTCTTTGCTTGTTCTTCTATCAGTGCATCTCTTACTCTTCAGCATGGTGGTTTTGTACCACGTGACTGACTAGGTGGAAATAACCTATTGTTTAAGATAAAATGCCCTGCAATGAGCAATTTTGAGGTTGTGTTTGATCCACTGGGTCAATGTGGTGCCAAATTGCCCTTTTAAACTGTTTAAGGAGACGAGCTTCGACCCAAATTTATCCTGCGCAACTTCACAATAGCCAGTAAAGGAAGTGTTAGTATCCCCACAACAGTCCCACAGTGCATTTCGACACAACAGCGACCCATTCCCACGCCCAAAATCAAACTGGCCAATAGTATATCCAGTAGAACGGAGACTGTGAAACGATCAACAGAAAATTCAGTGAATGCGCCCTGTTGTCTGCGCTGCTTAGAGCTCACGGATTTATTCTATTTATTATTTTCTCTTTGAACAGCTGCTTCTAAATGACAGTAAAAGTAATTCCAACGCGAAGGGATTTGGCTCGTACACACCTCTACACATTGCTGCCCAAATTGACAGCGTGGATATTTGCAAGCAACTGGTAAGTAAAGAACATACACTCCTCTCCCTTCAGATGTACACCTTCTAAAAAAGCGGCACTCTTTTTTTAGCTTGGTGAGGACAATTGTCCAGGTTCAAGTGTTTGTCACTTACGATAAGCCAACAAGAATTGTATCCAGTAAACTGGACCTATCACTGACTCATTGATGTCGTAGCTTTAACTTATCGCATGCGACAAAGTTGTACCGTCCTGTTACCTCTCAGAACACAACAGAGGCACTGGCGACGAACGAAAGTACCGAAAATGGTGGATCCTAGTAGGACGCTATCTGCGTTTTAAAGCTGAATTTTAGATCACTTGTCCTTCTTAAAGGGATACACCTTGATCAAATTTCTATACTTGACTGCTCTTCTCAGGGGCCGGCCCCAGCACTACTCAGGCTGTCTACTGTATTTCCTTATAAGCTAAACCATACAGTTGAACAAGCGGAGCTACTATTAACAGTCCAATTAGCCAGACTTTTTACATCGTTTTCACATGACGTCACGGTGGCCATATTAGGGTCCCGAAACAATGTAAAGGGTTAGACCGTTTAGGTAAAAGGTACTAACATTTAAGACGAACCTTTAATGCAGTGTCTTTTCTTAGGTTGAGCACGAAGGTGATATCAGTCAGACAGCTGAAGATAAGATGACGCCATTTGGTATGGCAGTGTCCAAGGGAACACAATCTGTTGCTGAGTACTTTGTCAGTATTTGTAAGTGTCCTAATCTCACGTGATCATGATTTTCCCGCCATTTTTAATCCTTGCCGCCTCGTGTTAGACAAGTCTAACGCGGAATTGGGCCTTGTGGTAATCTATGAGTGACTAGCAAAATGTTGATGCTACAACGCATGCGTAACTAGCGTTTTTCAGTTTGAAGAGTGGAGGCCTCCCCAATTAACTTTCAACTATTTGATAATTTATTATCTTTGTTTCTTTCAGTGGACGAAAAGCAACTCGACAAAGACAATCTCCTTTGTAATGCTGATAATGAAGGAAGTACCTTGCTACATCTAGCAGTGGACAGCGGAATTCCACAGGTAAGTGCATGCGCAGCTTTAGAGTACTGTGTCATGGCTGCCTAGTTCATTTTTCTAACAATGCCAGTCTCGTGTCCTAATTCGCTATGGATCTTGAGAAATCGAAATTACTTGTGAATGACAAAATAACAGCTTCGTGTCAAACAAATATGTCTCATAAGCCTTATATCCAACGCCATAAAGAACAAAAACGAACTTTGAGAAACTGTTAGCCTCGTGCCACAGCTCCTCAGGCACCTGAAACTATGCTATTTCTTTCAGTTGATTTCATCAGCCTAAACCGGCCGTCTGAAACAAAACACAGTTGTCTTCTTTCAACTGAGAATTCGCATGGTCTAACGTATCGTCGATGAAGTAAAACTGGATCTTTTATAAATGTAAAACGTGTATTAATTGAGAATTTTTTTTCCTCAGATCGTGTCACTGTGCCTGCAAATTGGAGCAAATGTGCGTCAAACGAAGGTAGTGGCCAATTACATCAACACTATCTTATCAGTTTAGCTTTTCCTCATCTCAGGAATTCGACTGTAAGAACTGAGAGCTCTGTAATGTGACTTATATTGTCGCGGCGCTACTGTGATCCCTTCCACGAAGAGAAGAATATTTAAACAAAATTGGAAGTGCGTCCCTCACAAACGTCTTTGCTTAAGCTCGCTAAAACAGAGCTGTTTCAACACAAAAATATATCCACTTTTGTAGGAGGCGGACAACAGTATAGCGTTTCATCTGGCATGCACACAAGGCTCACTGGAGATAGTTCAGCTGCTGGTTGGAGCAGACCGTGGTGTGTGTAAAGAAGAGATACTAGATGAGCAAGGAATGGTACCCCTTCATCGGGCAGCGCTGAACAATCACGCGACTGTTGTCAGCTACTTAGTAGATCAGGTATGACGTGTATTTTGTCTCTATATGACCGACGGACTGCAAACCAGCCCGTATTTTGGCGTTGGTCAAAAACGCGCAAGCAGTAAATCAAAAGGTCGAGGGTGAAAAGGAATGAGTTACAATAAAGAATAATCCCGAGCATTTGTTAAAAATGTGGTACCATCCGTGGCATAAAATTCACAGCTACAAGGTGAAGCGTATGAGGTCCACTGGCTACCATTCTTTCTTGCTATCATTTATATAACGTAAAGTCCACCTAAGTGACTGTAAGACCAGCTACAGTTGGATGTGGAAAGGTCTTGATCTACCACTCAACCTCCCCTCCTCCCCGTCCCCGCCAATTTAACACATCGTACAACAGACTACAATTCTTTCTATTATTGTATCGACCACCAGGTGGTCCGTACGAGTACGAAGTCCGACAGTACTAAAGTAGACGAGGGTATGTAAGTGTAAGTTCCTTCTCTTTTCAGGGTGCTCCGGTGGATCCTCGAGACATTCAAGGTCGCACCCCCCTTTTCTTAGCTGCGTCAGCCGGTGGAACAGCTACTGTTCAATTACTAATGGACCGGGGGGCCGATGTAACACTTAGAGATGTGGAATTGCGCTCACCCTTGCACGTAGCAATTGCGGATGGAAATTCGTCCACCATGGAAGCCTTACTCAAGGTAATACGTTTGGTAATTAAGCAAAAAAATGGTTACTTACATGGTTAACCTCCTCCCGGTTAGCTCAGTTGGAGATTCGCGCTGTGATTTCAGATCTTCTGTCAGTTCAGATGTTCGTGGCATTGGGCGGTAACGTTAAGCTGTTGGCCTTATCCTCGTCATCCTTTCTTATCAGTTGGAAAGTGATGTAAAAGAAGCCACCCTGCTGTTAGAAAAGAGTAGGGAATGTAGACCCCGGTAGTGTGGTCTATCTCGCCTGAGGGTAGAGGACTGTTGCCGGTCCCGCAGTAATTGGCTTTGAGGGTCCCTTTTAAAATGGCGCATCAAAATAAATGATTCAACAAATGATTTAGCCGTTCGGCGGAACTGGACAAAGATGTACCATGTAACAAAAGTGCTGATCGGTTTGACCGAGTTTGTGCCTATCCTTGCCCCTTAATCCTCATGAGTAAACAGCAATTTCAGCCATAAGAGGCAATTTACGCTCCTTGTTTTCAAAGCATATTTGTGCGGCCTCATAAACAAGCCGCGGGCGGACCGGCGCTATGCTATTCCCGAGAACATAGTTGGGAAAAACGTTTCCTAGAATCGCTTGATTCGCTCCTAGGATCTGAAGAACTAGCGCTCAAACCATCATCATTGAATTTGTTTACAATGACATATTTGCTTACCAGATCATTTACAGCTACATTATTTTTATCTGTTATCTTAACTTATAGAGTCCTGCGGCGAAGGCGTTGGTGGTTGATAAGGACATTACTGGATACACCCCAGTGCATTACGCTGCACGGGCTGGTTACTTGCAGGTAAATGTCCTTATTATCGAGGTAAGGTATTTCTAAATTCCATTTCATATCACAAAAAGCAACGCTCTACTAGCATCTCAGAGCTCTCGCATCAATATCCTCACGATCTAACTGACAGACGATCAATAACATGGAGACTTAACTTGCCCAATCAGGTAACTAACTAGTCGAAAATACAGCAATTGACTATACACAATTTACTCTGGTGACTCTGACGTTGAATTACTCGCAAACGTCATTCACTGAAAAAGTCCTTTTCTGGACTACACACACGGACAATCATATTCAGCCTATTAACTTAACGGGGCTGTGTCACGGCAGTCCAGTTCATTTTGTTTAATTTTGCCAATTACTCGCCCTCAATCGCTATGGAACTTAAAGTAAGCAAAGAAATTACATGTAAATGTCAAGATTAGAGATCCGAGACAAACAAATATGACTCCTGAGCATTATTATTGAAGTTGCAAGCAGCAAGGATCAACTTTGCAAAACTGTTAGGCTGAACCGTTTTCAAAAACCCTAATTTCAATCTGTTCCAATCTTCTTCAGTTTTGCCCATCCATGGGATCTGTTGTTTCTGTTATGCTATTTTAACCTTCCTTTAAAGTTTTAAGCTGTTATTTTTATGTTTCTCTTAATTTTACGGGCATTTTGTAATTTCCTAATTTGGCTGAATTTCGTGACACAGCTCCTTTAATAATTGTTGTTTCTGTATCTGCAGCACATCGCTCTCTTCATCAACAAGAACAAGGCGGCTCGTCAAGTGACGTCAGACTCATTGGATACACCTCTTCATATCGTTGCTCGGTACGTTTTGCGGACCAACGAGAAAATCTAGGCGGATGGCTTATTATAGCAAATCAAACGCTTCATGACAACGTATCAATTTATGTAAACGTTAATTTCCGCCCCATTAGTAAAGTGGAGAGTTAATTATCGCGACTTTAATGTCTATTATTTTGGCCTCAACTTCTTGATACACTTTTGATAGTCTTGACCTTATGAAAGAGGAGTACAGTGTTTTATATCCTGAAATGGTCTATGCAAACGCGCTCTTTTAAGGAATTTGTTGTCGAACTTAAATCAGTGTTTGCTTTTTTCAGGTATGGTTGGCTACAGATTGCTGAAGTATTACTGGAGAAGAGAAATGTCCGAATAATCAATTTACAAAATAATCAGGGAAAAACACCTCTTCATTACGCTTGTCACGAAGGGCATGAGCATATAACCAAGCTTCTGTTGATGGAGGGCGCTACGCTTGAAAGGTAATATAAAGATGACTACCTTGCAAAATTTAGCTGCGCCATGTTACCCGCAAATGTTGACCGATTCACTTTCATAAATTTGCAAAAAAGGAAGTTTTTCTTCATGCACTATATAACAAACCACTTAATGAGTGATCTCGCGCGAAATAAGTTTAATTTATTGTCCTCGAAACTCAGCAATGAGGTACTCGAGAAACAAACTAAACTCTCTGCCACTGACCAGTCGTTCAATGGTGAATATGACATGGTTTTTCGCGTGACAGTGGCCCTTCATTAGTCCGGCTATCTTGTTCTGAGTATTAGCTTTATAATAAAAACCACGTATTTTGACTAATTTCCCTCGTCAATTTATTATCAGAGATCATCATGACCGCACACCACTTCACATGGCTGCTGTCAATGGCTCAGAGCGCTGTGTGGAGTACATACTACAGGCTCACCCTGAGAGTCTCAACGCTCTTAATAAACATCAGGTGCAGTGTAACGAAACTGACTATAGGTACTATCAATTAGTTGCATCCGAAAAGCGTATTCCTAATGGAGTCTCTCGCAGCGCTTCTCTCTGTTTTCGACGTTTTTGAGCTGCTCTCCACTCCTCTCAGTTTTTTTTTCCCAGGGGCTCTCTCTCCGACGGGAACTGGTATCTATTTTGAACTTCTCTAACTCATAGTCATGATCATGCAGTCAAATAACTTCCCTACTCCCCCTGCCTGTCTGACGCACTTGCGGATCAATTAAGGTTTTCTGGGAAACTGCCCACCTTCCCCTCCCCTAAGCAATCGTGAGGAGTAATTCTTAATGTTAGCTTAGGGGTGGGGGAGGTGGGCAGTTTCCCAGAAAACTAAATTTATCCGCACTTGCAATAGCCCACGCTCGATATTTGAAAATTCTAACATGACTCCGAGGCTTTAGGGTGACTAGAAAAGAGTTTTTTTAAAAACAAAAGCAATAAGCTAAAGGCATGTTGTCAGGATGGCCGAGCGGTCTAAGGCGCTGCGTTCAGGTCGCAGTCTACTAGCTCTTGTAGGCGTGGGTTCGAATCCCACTTCTGACACGTTCACGTTTTTGAAACTCTATCTTTTTGTTTTTGTTTTTGATGTTGTGATGGTGGTTGTTGTTGTTGTTTTATTAAAATCTGGTAAAATTGTTCAAAGGATAAAGGAATCGAAAAAGACTTCTTTCGTCGTTACACAGGCAAAACCTTCAGCCGTTGAACTTTCGTTTCACGAGGACATACGGTATTCTGCTTATCCTTGTCATTGTAAATAGAATGTTTAGGCTGTCACTCGTATGTCAGGATGGCTGAGCAGTCTAAGGCGCTGCGTTCAAGTCGCAGTCTACTCTTGTAGGCGTGGGTTCGAATCCCACTTCAGACATTATTTTATAAAAATGTTTGAAACTCTATTTATATTTTTATTTTTTTTTTCTATTCAGAACACGGCCCTGAACTTGGCTGCAACTACTGGCCAAGCATCTCTCGTGTCATATCTGCTGTCCGTAAAAGAACAAGAAATCCTGTTAAACAAGTATAACCAGAATGTGCTGGACCTTGCCATATCCAACGACAAAGAAGAGGTTGCGATGGCCATAATTGAACATAGCAGGTTGGTACTAAATGATTTCTCGAGGTGCGCAAGGAAGAGCTCTTTGTAAAGACACAGCCTTTGGCGGAGAAAACCTCGAAATCACGACACGCGAGGTATACACGCGTGAATCCCTCGTGCGGCTTGAATTTGAAATGCGCTTACTATGCAGGCTAGTATTCGAAGTTTTTTTTGCTAGTCTTGTCTGCAAATGGGACTAATAAATGACGTGGTTGCCAAGCTGCAAACCATAATTTGCTAGTCTTGTCTGCAAATGGGACTAATAAATGACGTGGTTGCCAAGCTGCACACCATAATTTTTTACAGCGGAGCACCATGGAAGGAAATTTGGTTCTCTTTGTATCCAAGAAATTTTGATTTGGACAAAATTGTGCGTACGTGCGTCCGCCCCTTCATGTTAGAGGATGTGTTATGTCTTACTTACTAGCTTTAAAGTCTAAGGTATATACATACTGTGTTTAACTTACTATTAAATGGACATCCATGTTATGATCGTTGACAGCTGTCATAATAGGGTATCCACTGACCAGTGTCACATGACTGTATCGCGAGCTCACTGAGGTGACGTATTTTTAAAGTTATCCGCTTATTACTTTTCAATTGATCTAGGCACAAGTCCATTTTTAAAGGAGGAATTCAGTTCGCTTCTTGCTAACGGCAAAAGTTGAATTACTTAAGAAATAGGTTTCTTAACAGATCCCTCGAGAGCTTCGCTTTTGGTCTTGACTGGATATCTAGTTACTGTGAATAACTAAGTATTCTATCTGTCCTAAATCATAGGTGGAAAGAGGTGATTGACACCACTGAAGGCGGAGGTGTATCTCAGATTCAGACACTTGTGGCAAAAATGCCTGACGTAGCAGAGGTATGTACACTTCATTCTCAAACTTACTTTTAATTCATGAAACGAAAATAAGAAACTCACCACATGAGTCTAGGGGGAACTCCCATATCAAAGATACCGGGATGCTCGTCGGAGAGTTAGCCGGCTCCATTAAATCCCATACCAACTGTAGAACATTTTATATCATATGTAACAATTAGCAATTATTGGACGAGGTTGAGCAAAATATCGTGATCAGCAGCTCCACTAATTGGCTTCGGCAAGTAATTGATCTGCGAGACACTGACAAATCACGAAATTTGGCGAGTTCATTCGATCACCGAGTTTGTTTTTTTTTAATGAACATCCTCGGGAAGCGAAGCGATCTGCCATTTTTCATGCAAGAGGGATCACAAGAGGGAGAAAAGCACGGTTTCCTTTACGTATGTGCAGAATATTATTTGCAGCCAAACACAGTTGACGGCATTGCGCATGAGCACACCATTATTTGTAGGCAGTTATTTGCAGGTCACGTGGTGGGCCCTCGGTCCATGAAAAAGAAGAAACATTTGCATCGAATGATAATAGATATTTGCCACAACATTTTGCTGCCTACTTTTACGCGGTGAACGTCGTGTTTGGGACACAATGTGCATTGCCGTATCTTGTAATCCTTCTCTTTTTTAACTGACTTCAAACAAATTTCATTGCTTTCTTTTGAAATTACTCACTGGCTGACGTTTTTTCTCCAGCGCGTTTTAGACAATTGCATCGAACAAGATGGAGATCCAAGCAGTAAAGATTTCAAGGCAAGATATCGAAACAATGCTCTTTTACTTTAGTCATTTTACATTATTGAAAAGTGTTTCATTACCTTCACCTCCCCGAAAATTCTCCTTTCTCCCGTTTAGTCCACCATACTATTTGATGTACATGTACAACATAATAGTGAACGAGACCATAGAGAAGCTTACTGCGCAGTTCATAAGCCGCCTTCACAATTCCGTTTTTCGCTGCCGTCAATCATAATTACGACCACAAGCAACGAACCTTGAAACACAGAAACACACAAAACGGATCGAGATCCACCAATCACAAACCATGACCTTTTGAACCCGTTAAAGTAAAGTTTTGTTTCCTAAGAGGTCCGTTAACATGATTGACGGCAGCGAAAAACGCAATCGTCAGTTGGCTTTTAAACTTCAAAATTCGCATGTTTGTGAAAAGCGCAGTAATTTATCGAGCTTTCCTTGTTTCCAATTCGAATAATGGATATGATGGCTCTGCATTTGTTAGGTAACATACGATTTAAGGCTAATACAAGGGAAGCAGAGCACGACAAGTCCATTGGAACACTCTCTCGACGCGCTTAAGGTATGAAATTCCCCAAGCTTTCTGCTAGTGATAAACGTTATTGCTTGAAATCTGTATGATTGCGTTAAAAAGGTAACTTCCAGCTAATTCGTCAGAATGGCCGAGCGGTCTAAGGCGCTGCGTTCAGGTCGCAGTCTACTCTTGTAGGCGTGGGTTCGAATCCCACTTCTGACATTATTTTTATGCTCCATGTTCCTTTAGATAGTATTATTGAATCAGTTATTGCTGTTGGTGGAGTCTTGCTTTGGGTATTACTTTTTTAGATCATTATTTTTTCATTCTCCTGCAAGTGTTCTACAGTTTTTCTGGTTTTGTGTTCATTCTTATTTTTTTCCGTAATAGCCCACGTTCGATATATTAAAATTCTAACATGACTCGGAGGCTTTAGGGTCAAAATTGCAAGTTTTTCACTACTCCATTGTCTCGCATTTCCCAAAAGAGAATTAAAAGCACAAAGAAAACCAAACCAAATATAGAGAAAGAACCAGTAGCCTCGGAGTCTTGATAGAATTTTAATATATCGAAAGTGGGCTATTCGTGATTACTGTCCGTAAGTATTGTGGTGATGACATGTGTTATTTTTGGAGACGCAGTTGACTAGAAAAGAGTTTTTTAAAAAACAAAATCAATACGATAAAGGCATGTTGTCAGGATGGCCGAGCGGTCCAAGGCGCTGCGTTCAGGTCCCAGTCTACTCTTGTAGGCGTGGGTTCGAATCCCACTTCTGACATTATTTTATGCCTTGCAAGTGTTCTACATTTTTCTGGTTTTGTTGTCATTCTTATTTTTTCTTTTTTTTTGATTTATTCCCTGTCTGTTCTTCTTTTTAAGACCATGGCAGAACGACGGCGGGAGAGATGTTTGACTCACCCTGTGTGCTATGTCCTCATGAATATTAAATGGTTAGTTTCTCTGTTCTTTCCTGGGTTTTATGTGTTATCCATTTTCTGTCAGCTCACTCCGGGTTTGTTTTCCTCGTTTTGATTGGCCAAAAAAAATTCGCGCCACCTTCTTAGCCAATCATAGACAACAGCAGCTCAGATAAGTTGATTGTGATTGGCTAAGAAACTGCTCAAGATATAATTTGGGCACTGGACTGGAACGAGATAGGATGAGGGATTTGTATCTTCTGATTGAAAGAAAAATAATAGAATATCTGTTTATTTTTTTCTGTTGTAGGAAAAAATTTGGATGGATAACGTTTATCGTCAACTTGTTGCTTTATTTGGCGTTTCTTCTTCCTTTTACTGCCCTGGCTGTTAACCTCAAGATCAACATTTGTGTCCTGTGCAATTATAGCTTCTGTAACGAGACACCTGCAATTCCCAATGGCCAGTTAGTAAGTCAAAGTACCAAATACAAACAACAAAAATGAACTTTGAAAAACTGTTCGGCTAACAGACCTAACAAGTTTTCAAAAACCACAATTGCAGTCCGTTTCAATCTTCTTCATGTTTGTCCATACGTTCATGGCTTTTTATTTGCCATGTCATTTATACCTTTGTTTCGTGTTTTGAGCAGTGATTTTTCTGTTTCACTCAGGGGTTTCGTGGCAGATCCCGTTGTTTGAATTTTAATAAATTTTATGATACGGCCTGCTTCTTTAAAAAGATCTGATTCGGCTCCAAAGGGCCAAATTAGCCTTGTAGGCACAATTGAGTCCAATCTGAATCACAACAGCCTTACAATTATGTATTCCAGCCCATAATGTTGCACCCCAAAATTTTACACTCCAAAAAACTACTCCCATTTTGGTTGCCAAAACAGGTTTTTTAATTTACTTTTTACATGACTCGTCGTTTCATTTACTAGATTTGCGCCCGATGACTTATGGGTTTTTTTCTGGTTCGTGACATCTCATCTCTTGCAACTCCGTGGTTTTGCTGTAAAGTAGAACAATAAGGAACATTAAGTTTGTTCTTGTCACCTTAAAGAATATAAAGAAAACTGGAAAGAGAGCGCATTTGCGGGGAGCGACATCACTCTCCAGGCGTTTACTTTTTAAATTCAGTGAAAGGTTTGAACCTAGGAGTCATTTCGTATTAAAGTAGGTTGAGTATGATCGTCAGGGTGAACGTAGTCCTGGATAGGACTGTTCTTGTTGACAGTGACTGACGTTTCGACAACCTTTTCGGAAGTCATTTTTAGAGCCAAAGCCAACAGTTACCCGCACCGTAAAAACGACGGAATCAAGCAAAACGAACTAGCTGTACTACGAGAGAACGACTGGACAACTGACAATTTGGCTAACAATAAACGACTGTTTAACTGTGACAATAGACGGATCGAAACGCACCAATGACATTAAGAGTCTTCATAGCCAATAACGTCACGGCTTAACTGAAAGGCGACCAATAACATCGCGACTTAATTGACCAATCAGGTCAACAACCAGAGTTTAATACCATCAACTGACGTGATACAGATGGATAGATAGATGCTTTATTGTCTTAATACCTTGCAGCCATAGGCTGAATTACGAAAGACATTACAATAAAGACATTACAATAATGTGCGAGTTGAACTCCTACAAATCACGTTGACTCTGAAGATGACTTCCGCGCAGGTTGTCGAAACGTCAGTCACTGTCAACAACAACAGTCCTATTCAGGACAACGTTCACCCAGACGATCATACTCAACCTACTTTTTAAATTCCCTTGCTCAGTCTCCTTGTGTTTCAGAAACTTTTGCGATGCCATAAATTGTGCCTCTGTGGAGAAAAGAGTTTTTCCGTATTTAATTGATTCTCTATTCAACACAACAACATCACGTGTTACGGGAGTAGTTATATATCTCCTTATGCGTTTACACTGTTCTGTTTAGGAGTGGCACGATGAAATTGACACCTGCAACACATCTGACAAGGTGACGCAACACTCTTGTATTTTCTCTCTTTTTGTTTTTCCTTGGTCCGGTTTCACTCTGCCAGCAGAACCTTTCTTTCGTTTTCTTGATTTTTGCGTACCCTTAAAAGCCTCTACATGAATCGATTAAGATCTTTGTTGCGCATGTGCTGCATGTTGCTAGGATACCGTTTCGAACCCAGGCCTAATAGCCCCACCCTTGGTTCAGCGGGCTCAGTTATGACCATCAGTTATGACCATCTGGATGTTCGCACTCGAAAAAAACAGTTTGACGAGAGAAAACGAGATTAACTAGTCTAGGCGTTTGGCTGCGGTGACTCCAAATGCATGAAGCGTGACTCGGAATGGAGGTCTAGGTGCTTTACTCTAAAGGGAAGGAGAATGGAATTTGGAAGCGAAACCGCGCGCGCCCGGAATCCCCCTTCCCTTTCCCTACGCAGGCTTTAGATCTTTTTTACATGACGTCACAGCGGCCATATTGGTGTTCCAAAACAATGAAATGGCGGCCATGTTGGTGTTCCAAACCAATCCTGTGCGAGTTGAACTCTTTCGTGTGTACACTCTTTTTTTTTGTTCTCATAAATTTGCACAGATGCTTGCCACGTGAGTGAAAACGCTCTATAAATACATTTGTTGGCTTCGCACTAGAGCTTCAAGTAAAATGTAAGTGTTCTTGGAACCTACTTCGAGTGTGAAAAGGGTAAAATGTACCCTCTTCAACTTTACCTGGTGACCATGGAATCATGCGTGGTTCAAAGAAGCCGAAGTTCGCCCTAAAGTTTGTTCTAGGCGACACTTGAGAACACACTTGACCAATAAGAAATGGAAGCCATGTGCACGATTTAAGTGCACGTGAAGCAGTTCCAAGATACTAATGAACGAGCTTGTACTTCAAGCTTTTTTACTTTGTCAACAAGTGTGAAGCCATGCTTTCTACAGAGCGACTTTTCCAAGCGCGCTTAAATCAAGTTCTTACTTGAAACTAACTTCGTTTCTAGTGTGAAGCCAACAACTGACACTCAAATAAAGTGCGTTTTTTATATACCTTGGCGCAAGAACGTTTTGTTGTTGGAATCGCATGGCATTAGTCATCACTAGAAATAGTAAGACACTATAAAATTGAGGCAATTTATGTTGATTTTAGTTTATGTAAATGTTCAAGAATTTAATTATAAACGTATTTACATTGTTATACTACTACATGGGAAATTTGTGCAATTTGATTGGCTTAGAGCAGTGGTATTTCAGCTTAATTTGAAATACCTACATGTGAAAATTACAAGACCTTTGTGGGTGGTAGTATAAACAAATAATAGCATGATTTGTGCGTGATATCTGGCACAAATACCACTCGTGATATTTCAAAATTGTCTCAAATTTCACTCGCCTAACAGCTCGTGAAATTACGTACAACAATTTCGAAATATCACTCGTGGTATTTATGCCACATATCACTACAAATCATGCTATTACCTATACTAATTGTCCCATTGTTTGCTTATATTCTAGACTGTCGTGTTTCTGCATTACTTTGTAATTATCTTTGCCTCGATTCACCTCATAAAAGAAATTATGCAGCTTGTTCGCCAGGTAAGGATCCGTTAATTTTTCTTAAAAAAAACTTTGGTGCAAGTTAATTGTATTTCCCTACTTTTAGCCGATATCGCCTTATTGACAGTGTTATTTATTATTTAAATAAACCATTCGGTATTAAAATGTTACGACACGAAGACCGAAAACAGTTACCGTAAAATTCCGAAAATAAGCCCCTCCATGTATAAGCCCCCCAAACCAGTAATGCAAAAAACACTCCGTTAAATCGCCCCTCCAAATATAAGCCCCCCCAGGGCTTGTACTTAGAAAATTGCCCTCAAATACAAAGTAAGACAAAGCAAAAACGGTAAATTCACCTTCAACTATAAGGCTAGCCCGATCGATTTTGAAATGCAAATATCCCTCCGTAGATAAGCCCCTCCAAATATAAGCTCCTCCAAAAATAAGCCCCTCAAAAAGGGCCTTTGAAAAATATAGGCCCCGGGGCTTATTTTCGGAATTTTACGGTATTCAAAGCCACTGGTTTTAATTTTCGATTTTGCCTTCTCACAGCGCCTTAAATACTTGACGTCCATAACGAATCTCATCGAATGGGTGATATACGTGTCCGCGTTGGTCTTTGTTTTTCCGGTCTGCGCCTGCAAGTCACATTTCAAATCCGAGGCAGCGGCTTTTTCTCTGTTCTTTGCTTGGCTCAATCTTGTGCTCTACTTCAGAAGGTTAGTCATTCCATTTTTCTCAATAACGCCTCACGCAGCAAACACGAGGCAACTGTGTTGTAGTTTGTTTAATAAAAGTTATTGTTGTTGTTGTTGTTGTTTTGTTTTTGGGGATCAAGGATGGCGCAGTGGTAACAGCACTCGCCTCCCACCAATGTGGCCCGGGTTCAAATCCTGGCGTCGACGCCACGTGTGGGTTGAGTTTGTTGTTGGTTCTCTCCTTTGCTCTGGGTGGTTTTTCTCCGGATACTCCGGTTTTCCTCTGCCCTTTAAAACCAAACACTTCTAAATTCAGGAATCTTAAGTGACCTCCTAAGTACTTCGTGGGTAAACAAACAAATTAAAACAAAATAAATAACAATTACAATTTTGTTTGTTTTTTGTTTGTTTCGTTTGCTGCTTTTTTTGCCATTTTTTTCTTTTCCTTCTCAGATTTTCGTACTACGGTAAATACGTGATAATGCTACTGACAATGTTTCAGACGCTTTTCCAGGTATTTATGTCCATGAAAGAAAATAATTGCAATGTAATGCGAAAAAACTCATCTGGCGATCGATTTTACCGCTTTGTAATATCATGATATCTTTTTCTTTAAGGTCTTGCTTCTCTTTTTGCTGTTCGTGGTAGCATTTGGAACGACCTTTTTCTTGCTTATGTATAACGAGGTATGCCTTTCTTCAATAATAGAGAGCTTAAAAAAGGCTGAGGACGACTACGAGTACGAGATTTCTTAACACTAAGTAGTGCGCGTGCGTGAACCAACGTCATTTTGGCGGGAAAATTAGTGGTAGCCGCCCTCAGCGAGAATGTCGGCCTTTATAGCGAGATTAATAGGGACTTTAAGATCTAACGACGCGACGGTAACGAGAACGTCGCTTAAAAAGTGAATTTGCGTTCTTTCAAAAACCAAAACAGGTTTTTTAATTTACTTTTTACATGACTCGTCGTTTCATTTACTAGATTTGCGCCCGATGACTTATGGGTTTTTTTCTGGTTCGTGACATCTCATCTCTTGCAACTCCGTGGTTTTGCTGTAAAGTAGAACAATAAGGAACATTAAGTTTGTTCTTGTCACCTTAAAGAATATAAAGAAAACTGGAAAGAGAGCGCATTTGCAGGGAGCGACATCACTCTCCAGGCGTTTACTTTTTAAATTCAGTGAAAGGTTTGAACCTAGGAGTCATTTCATATTAAAGTAGGTTGAGTATGATCGTCAGGGTGAACGTAGTCCTGGATAGGACTGTTCTTGTTGACAGTGACTGACGTTTCGACAACCTTTTCGGAAGTCATTTTTAGAGCCAAAGCCAACAGTTACCCGCACCGTAAAAACGACGGAATCAAGCAAAACGAACTAGCTGTACTACGAGAGAACGACTGGACAACTGACAATTTGGCTAACAATAAACGACTGTTTAACTGTGACAATAGACGGATCGAAACGCACCAATGACATTAAGAGTCTTCATAGCGTGAACCAACGTCATTTTGGCGGGAAAATTAGTGGTAGCCGCCCTCAGCGAGAATGTCGGCCTTTATAGCGAGATTAATAGGGACTTTAAGATCTAACGACGCGACGGTAACGAGAACGTCGCTTAAAAAGTGAATTTGCGTTCTTTCAGTCTTAATAGCGATTATTCCTCCCTTTTTACTTTGTCAAATGTAGGCGAACCCTCCTGAAGCTGAATTTCAAGGGACCATATCCAAGCTCAGAAAGAGAAATAACATTTCGTTGTTGCTTGTTCACGTCCTCCATAAAACGCCAAATTAGGCATTTTCACATCGTAGTCGTGCAAAAAAAGGAAAGATATGCACAAAAAAGCGTGATCCACGTGCGAAGTTGTTGTTTTGCTTATTACACCAATTGTTTGGTTTTTTTTTGACGTTCTCGTTGCCGTCCGCGTCGTTGGATCTTAAAGTCCCTAATGTCGTAGTGGCGGAAACAAGTCATCAAATGTAAGAAGTTTTATCATTTTGCGACCGGGAGAAGGCTTAACCTCCTCCAATAAAGATAACTTTACTAACTTTTGTGGTGAAAAAAGTACAATGAAGTATCCTTGGGGGGGGGGGGGGGGGTACTTTAGGAATTTCTAGGTGGGGATTTGCCGCTGGGACTCTGGAACCCTTAACCTATACCAGAGCTACTTCAGCTGAATTTTGCTACCCTATACTAGAGTAAACTCCCCAAATCCGCCCTATCCTAGAGTAGCAGTTTCCCTAGTCTAGATAACATCTTCAACCAACTGATCAGTTTCCTAAAAAATGATACCCTATTCTAGACCCAAACGCTCTGATTTATATACCCTATCCTAGAGTAAACTGCTTGAAAACCATACCCTTCACAGCGGCACATACCTACATAGCCCATATATGGCAGTACCCCCCCACCCCCGGGGGAAGCATCCTTGGCTGTGTATTTTTTTCAGTATCTGGATAAAACCGTAGTCCTCGAATCTAAAGGTCTCTAACAAGACTTGCGTCCCAAAACAGTTAATAACCAATATGATATTCCGAGAGGGAAGCGCCCAGTGTAACCCTTGGGATATGTGATTTTCAAAAAAGTTATTTTTAGACCAAATAAATGCTTGAAATTAATCGGAAGTTGATTTCCGGAGTGGTCCACAAACTTTTATTCAGTCTTGTCAAAAGAATTCAACAGCCACCATTACAATATTCTGCATTTTTTGCTTTGAGGCAGTCGTGCGTGGTTTTGAAGACGTTTCAAACAATCTATTAAAATATGCGGACTTCTCAGGAAATAGACTTTCGTTTAATTACAACCTCTAGAAAAAACTTAAGTACAATTCACATCTCCCGGCCAACGCCCTAAGATTCCCTCTCTGTGCCAATCAAAACGCGCGAAAATGCTATCTACTGATTTAGTAAATTTTAATATTGCTAATCGCCTTTTTTTCTTTCACAGGAATTCCACACATTTGAATTTGCTTTAATGAAGACATTTGCAATGACCTTGGGTGAACTGGATTATGAAAATGATTTTATTATAAAAAAATCGATGCGGCATTACTCAGAAGCTGTCAATGTAGTCTTTGTAATGTTCTGTCTCGCAATGCCTATTATCCTCATGAATATGTTGGTATGCTATTTTCTTGTTTATAATACAGTCATCAAATTATTTTTTGCTGGATTGCGAGCAGTCTCCTATTTCTCTTTTGAGTCATAATACATCAAGAGCACGCGTGAGGGGCGACCGGAGAAGCCGCGATTCGCTTGGGACCAGGGTCCGTAGTGGATGGGGGAGGGGGGGGGGTTCGCCAAGTGGTCTTCGCTCCCCGATATTTTTTCGCCCTTTTTCCCCACTGCGAAACCTGGTGTCCTACTGGTCCCAGGCTGAGCCGTGAGAAAAAAAAGCAGAAGTACCCTTGTCTCTCCTCCTTTTTATCATCAATTTACATAATTTTACTTTTTCGCTCGCCGCCCGTTGGTCTGAGGAAAGAAAGACGACTGCTTGCGGTCTTGCTTTTTGCAGCAGTAAAAATGGAAACTTCCATTTAAAAATGGAACTGGAGAGTAAGACCTTTTTCCTCGGGATATTTCACTGATAATCCAATCAGAATGATCCATTGTAAGTGCTATTAAGGGTGTGAGATCATCCCGCATCTAAACCAATCAAATGGGGATAAAGATACGTGATATTTTGAAATGTTGGGATATCTCGCGTATGAGCCAATCAGTGAGTCTCTTATCATACCGGTAACTTCACACCATTTCCGATCTCAAAATAAATAAAAGATAAGACATCTGCTATCAGGTTAAAAGGTCATTTACACAATGAAGATAGAGATATACATGTACTGTTTCCGTTCTCATAAACTTAACACAAAATCCGTCAGTTTGTTTATGTGAGAGGGGTTTTTGTGGTTTGTCGGCCGACTGATGTTCTCACAGGCGCTAGGATACGAAGCCAGAAGATGTGAGAGAATTTTTGGACCCAAAAAAATCAAAAATTGACTCGCTATTATTTCAACAGTATGTGCAAAAAAAAAACTATCCCTAATCCGTCCACCATCGAGTATCCGTTGAACGACAGTCTTTTCTCAAGTTTCAATGGAACTTTGTTAATGAGGTGATGAATATATGAATGTTAGAAATAAAAGCACAGGAGATCACGACAGTGAAATACGCAATTTATGCTGTTGGGAAAAGAAAGCCTGCGTTACACAGATCTTTTTTTCCCATCTTGACTTTGACTCTTTTATTGCAGTCTCACTTTATTTTCTAGCAAACATGAGGGGTTCGAGTGCATTAATTTGAACAGCTTAAATTTCATTCATTGTACATCATCGCTATTTTAAAATTATAAGTAGCGGAATATTCCGCACATAAACGAATCAGAACCTCTTTTATTCCGGGGTGCTGGATAATTCCGCGTTCCAAATTCATGCATGCATGTACACTAGTAGCTTTTGAAATCGTGAGATAATGAATTTGAGGCAGAAATATCCTTTCTTTTCTGCAGCAAAGCAGAACATTCCTTTTGTTTGATTTCAAATCGAGATACATCGCGCTTATGATGTAAGCACATTTCCCAAAATAGTCACGGCATTTCTTTAATGTATGTGTTGATGCAGACTTAAACACGTAATAAGCACAAACTTGAATACCTTTGCCACTGTATACTGTACTTATCTCACCTTTTTTCTTCCAAAAGCGCTCAAAGAAAGCATTATGTTTCTGTGAGGGTTGAATCCAATAAATGATCCATATTGGCACGCGATTCGCAACTGTTAAGTTCATTCTTTCATTGCTTTTAACATTTTCACTAGAGATGTCAACTTTTATATGTGGATTTTTCATTTCCTCTCTGCAATTTTTATCGGGCAGAAATGGTCACCGTTGTAACACAAAACCTGTTAAAAACGTAAATAGAAAAACGCCAAAAACATACTAGAAAGATGAAACAGTCATCTAGAAATTTTTAGCCTTTCTTGACTTATCGAAACTTTTAGGTAATATTTGCTTCTTCAAACTAATGTTTTACAGAAAACAGTCGTTGTGTGCCCCTCAGATAACAGAGGGAAATAATTTCAGCATTTCTTTATGCCCATATATGGACATGTAATGTTAACCGCAAGTTACATAACAAATGTAGCAAAGGTTAAACGCGTGACTATTTACTGATAAAAGTATGAAATACAAATCCACGACAATACTGCAGAGGCAGTATCTATTTAATAGAAACCAAACGGAAAAGCAACGGCAAGAAAAATATCGCAGAGCAGCCAAAAATGATCCGCGTGTTGGCTTTGAGGTTTAGAGAAGCATTCATGCATCATCTGTGTTGTTCAAAAACATAAAAGAAAACTTTGAATTCTCGTGTCTTTGTTGAAAGCACCACTCCGGGAAGAGAGTATGTTAAGCAGGTAATCATTTTCCGAACACGTTAGGTTTTGCACTGTACATTAGCTCTATCTAGATTTTCACTGATGTTTACAGTATAAAATAAAGCAATACTAAGTAAAAGCACTTGGACTCATCAAAGCAGTTTCTGGTACCTGTTTGATATCACACGCATTCTGCAAACACTCTGAAGGAATTCATAAAACGGGAACCTGTGAAGTCACTAAAATGTTCCCGTCCTCGAATTTAGTAATTATATGTCTTATATGCATGTTAACCAAGCATTTCAAACGCCACAAACGCGTTTTCCCCGTTTAAAACGCTGTAAAGTCAAAGGCGTTTCAAAATGTTTGAAACGGGTTTGAAACTGTTTGACACCCGTTTATTTGCGTTTTAAACGCGGCATTTAAGGTGTTTATTCAAAATTACGTAAGCCCCCTTTTCCTATGAGGGCCTAATTTTTAATTCTCCTCCAAAGACTATTACTTTATCGCAAGAGCCATAATGGCTCCTGCTTATCGTAATAGTGTCGGCACCAAGGAGCACCCTCGGTTTAATACTGGAATTTTTATATTATAGCGCTTGGACCATGGTGTGCACGCGAGACTGGAGAGCCACAAAAGAATGAGCTAGAACTACGTCAGTTTGCGATAAAATTCCTTCTCTTGACTCACTTACTTTTCTCTCGTCGCAGATGGAGATGGGTTTCACGGATAGAAAAAACATGCCTATTATTTTAGTCTCTTTCACTTATTGGAAAAGAAAAGACGAAAAATGTTTCATATGATAAATGGGACTCAAATGACGCCCGGAGATACATGTACATGATATAGTAGATAAAATTGTAAAAAAAAACAATGACCGAAGTTTCCAGTTCAAGGCCACAATGTTCTGAAATTTGATCAACAGTCATCAAGGGTCAATTCACCTTATTGACATGACCGGAAGTCTTCACTTTTATCTCAACACGAACAAAAAAATTCTCTGACCTGGCTTTGACATGAAGCTGACCATGCAGTGCAAAACTTAACCTTTATACTCATAGTACAGGACGTAACATGTTGATAATTTCGATAGTCGATAAAAATCGATCGTTGTCGATAAAAGTCGATACTAATTAATCGACAAATATCGGAAATCGATAAAAGTCGATCCCAAAATTTCTTGTGATTATCGATTTTGATCGACTTTTGGTGTTAGAGTTCGATTTCAATCAACTTTCAGGGGCACCCAACGACAATTTTCGGAAAAATATCTGTTCGGAAGACGATTTGAGATCTAGTGTTTTCGGAACATTTGTTGTAAAATTACTTGCTTGCCTGCCTCTCCTAGGATTTTCGAACATCTAAAAAATGGTAAAATTGCCCATTTTCTTGACGGATTTTTACACTAAAAAGGTCACCTAGAATTTTCGGGAGCCTTTTTTCTGGCTGAAATTTTCGAACAGGTAAGTTGTGATCCCTATAATTTTCGGATCACTAGACTTTCAGCTAGGAAATAGGGGATAAAAATATGCCCATATTCACCGTTTAAATACTAAAACACGCTTAACAATGCTATGTTTAAGTGGTTTTGAACTATATTCTCGTTGGGTGCCCCTGAACTTTTATCGAAAAGAATCGAAAGATAAAAAACGATCATATGTAGAGCTATGTATGTTTCAATGTTTTATTTTGCACTGTAACTAGAGCTGAGTAGAGAGCTAAAACAAAGCGAATTTATTATTTTTAGTAGCCTCTGTTATCTTCCCAGTAAAAACTCCAATATGAAACAACTCACCGCACCTCATCACCGAAATTATTTAGATGTACTCCATTTGCTCCTCGTCATCCAAAGGGGAAAAGCAAAGCAGGGCCTGTACAAGCCTGGACAATACAGAAGAGGATCCAGCGAACTACAATAACCGGCAATAATTGAATAAAAGTTAACTACATCTGAGTACTTTGTCTGCATTTGTTCTTTATTTATCGTAGCATTTTCCCGCTATCTCAGGGCCCTTATAAGGTGTGTACCGGTGCTGACCAAAACAATCGCGGCGCAAGACCGGAAAAAATAAGCGACAGAAGCGATATTGAACGCGAGTGGTGCAAACGAAGGCGCATTTCTTCAGATTTCTTGAGGTAAACATTCGGTTGCGGATTGAAGAAGATAACATATGTTTTTTTCAGGTTTTCATGCAACTTTATTCAGCTTTATTGCCATTATCAGCGCCGTACAACTTTTTACACTCACGATGCTTATACAAAGTATCTTCGTTCACTTGACATGTTGATGTCGATAGAAATCGATAAAAGTCGATACAAATCGATAGCCAGCCCTGAGAACTTTGTGATTATCGACTTTTATCGACAAGTTAAACTAATCAATCGACAATTATCGACAATTATCGAGCGCTATCGACTTATCGACTAGCTTTCCGATGATCGATTTCGATCGACATGTTACGTCCTGCATATTACTAAGAGCTTGAGAAACGTCAGGGAAGAAAGAAATCGTCCTTAGAACGGCTACGAGTATGAGATTTGACTTAAAGTTTGTTCGAGTATAGTCACCCCGGAAAGCTTCATTGCACTTCTTTTTCACCAAAAAATTAGCATTGTTATCTTTACTGAAAGAGCTTAAAAAACCATCTCCCAGCCACACAACGATAGAACCTCTAACGCTTTAAACCTTGTTTCCGTTACCATTCCCTGCTAGCAGAGATCTCTCACGACGAGGCAAAAATGAGAGAAAGGTCTCTGCCTCGTTGTGAGAGGTTTTTGCTGCCAAAATGGCGCGAAAATCATTGGCAAGGTAATTGAGTGACCTTAATAGGCTACAAAAGTTGGTAGACAATGAAAATGGTAGCTGCGAGACTCTTGTACTGTTTACTCGTGTCGGATACAGAGTAAGATGGCCTAACGTTAACAATGGTTACTACTGCAAACGAAAACATCAAAAAAGGACGTGGGAGGCAACCAGTGTCGATGAAGTGCCGACCGCAAAGGTAGGAATGTTTTACGTTTGTGTTTTTGTCTTTTACCCCAGTGCAATAATTTGCTCACGTTGCTGATCAGGGTGACTCACAGCTAACTTGTATAATAATTTTGCCTCAATTGAGTCTCCTTTTGTCAGCTACTCACAACTAAGGTTTCCGGACAGGTCTCGTAAAATAGAACAATGACCTCAATTTTATAAATAGGAGTAAAAGGTGTTTGTTACAGGGTTAAAAAGTAAGCTTGAAAAGCAGGTCAATGCAATAACGAGGCTGAAAATCCACTAAAGGTTGTTAGAGCTGTAGCGAGGGCAAACCGAAACGCGAGGAGATGGGATTCTTCGTAAACCACAGTGCCGATGATTGAGACAGTTCCAAGGATAAACTCGTGCTTATTCG
The DNA here is from genome assembly GCF_958299795.1 of Porites lutea. Classification (NCBI taxonomy): domain Eukaryota; kingdom Metazoa; phylum Cnidaria; class Anthozoa; order Scleractinia; family Poritidae; genus Porites; species Porites lutea. Next base: position 1,086,350 of record NC_133212.1, on the reverse strand, counting down.
CTACCGCGCGGGATGATTCCGCTATTTTATGATTATTTATCATCACATGATGAATGAAATTAGATATTTTACTATTCGGCTCTCAATGAAACAGAAATGCATATGAGTACGCCGGACACACGCTTATCAATCTGTTTCGCTTTAGAAAAATATCGTTGAGTGGACAATAATCTCAATGAGGGGAATCGATAAATTCTATCACAAGCCTGAAGCATAACTGAATCACTTCAGTACATGTACTACGAGCAATCCTAGTCCGCCTGAATTTTTAACACTTTTAGCACATAATGGGTAGCGCTTCATTTTTGAAAGGAGGAATGTTTTCATTACCCGAAGTTTTCCAGTGTAATTTAGTCCCAGGCTTGCGATGTTTGCACTTTAGTTGACTTGTCCCTTGGACATTTTCATGTCGCGTCATGCATGAATTTGGAACGCGGGGTTATCCCGCACCCCAAAATAGAAAAGGTTCTGATTTGTCTATGTGCGGAATATTCCGCTACTTATAATTTTAAAATAGCGATGATGTATAATGATTGAAATTTGAGCTGCGAGCTAATGTACTCGAACCCCTCTTGTTTGCTAGAAAGTAAAGTGAGATTGCAACAAAACAGTCGAAGATAAGATGGAAAGAAAAAATCTGTGTTCCTTGACAACGGTAACGCACCAGGCTTTCTTTTCCCAACAGCATAAATTGCGTATTTGTAACTGTCATGATCTTCTGTGCTTTTATTTCTTCATCCCGCAATTTTAATGTATGATTGATTCATGTATTCATCATCTCAGTAACGAAGTTTTATTGAAACTGGAGAAAAAAACTGTCGTTTAACTGATACTCGACGGTGGCCGGATCAAGGATAGTTGTTTTTGCACTTATCTTGAAATATTAGCGAATCGATTTTTGATTTTTTTGCGTCCAAGAATTTTCTCACATCTTCTGGCTTCGTATCCTAGCACCTGTGAGAAAATCGGTCGGCCGACAAACCACAAAACCCCTCACATAAACAAACTGACGGATTTTGTGTTAAGTTTATGAGAACGGAAACAGTACAGCTCTATCTTCATTGTGTAAATGACCTTTTAACCTGATAGCAGATGTCTTATCTTTTATTTATTTTGAGATCGGAAATGGTGTGAAGTTACCGGTGTGATATGAGACTCACTGATTGGCTCATACGCGAGATATCCCAACATTCCAAAATATCACTTATCTTTGTCCCCATTTGATTGGTTTAGATGTGGGATGATCTCACACACTTAATAGCACTTACAATAGATCGTTCTGATTGGATTATCAGTGAAATATCCCGAGGAAAAAGGCCTTACTCTCCAGTTCCATTTTTTAAATGGAAGTTTCCATTTTTAAATGGAGAACTGTTCAGCTGAAATAAACGATGAGAGAGTTCCAAAAAACCTTTCTTTTCATGTGCATAAGTATAGGTAGTCGGCCCTTTTACTCGGGGATATCGGACTTGTTCAACTTAACGACGAAACCACAGTTTGTAAAACGGACATTCCCGAGTGAAAGGCCGATAAAATGTATATTTATCACATTTGGGAATGCTCTATAAAGAATTTTTTGTTTGATATGTCGGTAAAATAACTTGGGAAGTTTTCGAAAGAAAAAATATTTAATCTCTTATGAGTTACATTCCATTGTATTATCCAATGGAATAGCCCACGTTCCATATATCAAAATTCTAACATGACTCGAAGGCTTTCTGGTCACGTTTCTACATTTGGTTGGTTTTCTTTGTACTCAAGTCTCTTCTGGGAATTGCGAGACAATGGAGTCGTGAGAAATTTGCAATTTTGACCCTAAAGCCTCGGAGTCATGTTAGAAAACACGTTATAGCTTCTTACATTAATTGCTTCGGTTCGACATGAATCAATCTTGGGGAAGAAATGTACCGTGAAACAAAGTATTTATGGTCTTCTGGCGGTTTAATATTGTGGAGATAACTCAAGGAATGACGGTGGGGGAATGAACTTTTTGAAGAAAAGTGCAAATATAAGAAACGCAAGTTTAAGTTACGTCTTGTTGAAAGGATGGACGAAAATCGAAAGTGTCACATGTTTGTAAAATCATGATAGAATGAAACTATGTGTACAAGGTATTCATTTGGTGCTTACTCGTTCTTTTATTTTAAACTGGCCTATTTTTGAGGACAATGTTTAGGGGAAAATGGCTCTAGGAATGTATCATCCATTATTTTCTTGTTGTTATCAATAGGTTGGTTTGGCCGTTGGGGACATAGACAAGATTCAGCAGAAGTCAGTAATGGCTCGTTACGTCATGCAGGTATAATTATACATTTTACTGGTTTGTGACGTCATGGCGGCCATGTTGGTGGTCAATAAAAAAGGGTTTTCTCTCTGATGGGATGCGACGTTTCAGTCGAGGAGGTTAAAGGGGCTGTGTCACGGCAGTCCAGTTCATTTTGTTTAATTTTGCCAATTACTCGCCCTCAATCGCTATGAAACTTAAAGTAAGCAAAGAAATTACATTTAAATGACAAAATCAGAGATCCGTGACAAACAAATATGTCTCCTGAGCATTATTTTTGAAGTTGCAAGCAGCAGGGACCAACTTTGAAAAACTGTTAGGCTGAACAGTTTTCAAAAACCCTAATTTCAATCCGTTTCAATCTTCTTCAGTTTTGCCCATCCGTGGCATCTGTTGTTTCTGTTATGTTATTTTAACCTTCCTTTAAAGTTTTAAGCTGTTATTTTTATGTTTCTCTTAATTTTACGGGCATTTTAATTTGTAATTTCCTAATTTGGCTGAATTTCGTGACACAGCTCTTTTAACAGACGACGATAAATTGTCGTGTTATTTTTCTTGAGCTCTTTCATCTTATTTCATTTAAGGTTGAGTTGTTGCTGGAGATTGAAGAATCGCTACCTAAGTGGATTTTGAGACGTGTTCAGGTCGATAAACACGAAGAATTCCCAAACAGAAGTTCCAAACTACAGACAAAGGTCAGGAACTCCATTACAAAATTACCTTTTTTAAATTTTCGCTCCCTCGTTGCTTTAACACGCCGCCACCCGCAAAAAGCAAAATGCTAATCGATGGGACAGTAAAAAAAATCAACTTAGCAAACTCCTGTACACAGTGGTTAACAAGAGACAACGATTAATCAGGAGAGGGGCAAACATGAAATGTTTGTAATGGTGTGCTTTCTGATGCCAATATATATCATCAATTTGTTTGTTTATTGGTTCGGTTTTTCTTTTAGATCTACGAGAAATTCATTGGTTTTGGAAAAGCAGAAAGCATGGGAGACGATTGTGGCGTCCCTCCAGCATTAGCACAGATTATTGACAAAGTCTTGGAGCAGGATTCAAAGTACAGCTGAATTATTTTCTCTTTCGCATTAATGAAAATGGGCCCCGGTTCTAAAACAATGAATTGGTGGGCGTGTTGGTGTTCCAAACCGATCCTGTGGGAGTTGCACCTAATTATGTAAAAATGTTTTTTCTTTCCAATAAATTTGCGTCCCTGCTGGACACGTGCCTGAAAACGTTCTATACAGGATCGCCTCATGTAATGGAATCCAGGACAGTCTTGGATTCTGGATTCCACACAGTGGATTCCGGATTCCAGGTACTGGATTCCAGTCTTTGTCAGTGGAACTTGGATTCTGGATTCCAATCGTTAGTGGGATTTCGGATTCCTTGTATTGTATTCCGGATTCTAAAGCCCAGGATTCCAGATTCCACGTGTAAAATTTTCCCAGATTTCGGATTCCGAAAGCAAAAATTTTCCGGAATCCGGAATCCCTTACGCGGGGCGAACAGGAGGTGCTAGGTTTTCTCCAGCAGAGGAAGCAGGAAGTATCTGCGATATTCTAATTCGGTTTTATTTGTTGTGTCAAACACAGAATTGATGAGATTCACGAGATGCTGAAGGAGCAGTCTAAGGTAGTCAATGCAATTGGACAACGTGAGGGCGTGGGAGACGCTGGTGGCCCTGGAAACAGAAAAGGCATCTTTAACTGGTTCTCGAAGAAGTGAAAGGCGCCTTATGAGAATCCATACGTTTTGTGCTCGTTGTCAACCCAATTCAGAGACAGCTTTTTCAAACGTATATTTTCCTGTTAAGTCTGCTTAACCACTTGTTAGTTAACGAAAAATTAGAAAGGTTGAAAGGTCGGGGGTACAGTATATATGACGCAAAATTTGATAGATGTGCTCAATCTTGTGTTCCTGCTCAAATATGAAGGAAACAAGAGAATGAGTATTTCAAGCAATTCTAATGTAGATCAAAATTTGTGTTCACAATCCGATGTTTGTGCTCAAATATGAACACAACACGAGAAGTAGTGTTTCAAGCACTTTCGAAACACCTAGAGGCTGATCGAAAGTTGTATTTCAATCCCATATTTGCGCTCAAATATGAAGGCAACGAGAACTAATGTTTGAAACCATTTCTAAACCCTTTGAAGCGAGTTTAAATAGCAAGACAGCTTCAAAGGTGTTTCAGCATCTGACGCATGGAATACTATTCCAATTGTTTGATTAATCGATTAACTATCCGTCAATTAAAAAGGTGTATAAAGACAAGAGAGAAGAAAATAAAATATTGCTATGTAGAATTTGTTCCCGACCACGCTAATGCGTTTTCGTTCGAAAACACCTACATTTCGATGCGTTTAGGCGTTTCCTCCACACTACTACGTTGAGCGTTTTCATCAAAAAGGAATCAAGTTGAAAACGTTATTGACGGTGGATCAAAGCGCATACATGTCGTATTTTAGTTTGAACGGTCATTAAGGAAAACAATGACCAAAAACATCGCAGGCGCGTGTGTTGAAGCATGCGCATAGAGTTCACCTTACAACACAACGTGAAATTCTACCGTTTTCGAACGTTTTCGTGTGGACCGTCGGAAACGCATCAAAACGGTAGTGTGAACACGAATCGCCACAATTTTATAGCGATCAGACAAGGATAAAATCCCTTTTAAAGCGATTAAAAAAGATCGGTATGGCCTCTGAAAAACTATATCAAAACACCTTAACAGGGAAGGAAGTGTTCGCTCTGTTTACCACCTGTAAATTGCATCTCATTTAGGAGACGTTTTACTAGCTTTTTAACGTTTCACATATGTGAATAAAGCTTTGATGATAGGACGGTTTGCGCAGGTAGAATTGGGATAATTTTCAGTTCGTGAACAACAACAACAACAACAATGTATTTATTTAAAGAAATATAAAGTTTACAATACTTCATGTCCTGCAAATAGCTACAATGCTAATCTAGGCAGGACAAGACTTTAACTAAAGGCGTTTTTAAATTACATAAGAAAAAAGAAAAGAAGAAATACAAAAACATACAGAAAGAAACACCTTACATATAAATTCAAGTACAAGGGATTTTGTTATTTGAAAAACACTAAAATTACAACTGGAGGTATATACAACATATCAGGTTAACTTCACAAAATATTCTATTAAAAAATTAACATTCAAATAATTATCTTCATTACCTAGAACATTAAGGAGTAGTGATTTAATAATGACTGTGAACAGTGTACAAAGTATAGGCTGGATTGTTGGTGCTGAGTTTGCGTGCTGGCAGGAAATATACATGATAATGGATATATTCTATAGCTACAGTCATTATTGAAGTTGTAAGTAGCCGTATAAACCTGATAAATAACTGATAAAGAGTCAGTGGGAGAAATAGTTTAAATTAAACTTTCCTGACAGGTGTTCTCGCTAAAACAAACGGTATTTTAACCCATTTTAATAAAACCGTTTATAGTTATCACCGTGACGCTTATTGATTGCGGGAAATGCAGGTGACATAATTTGTTGATAGAAGACTGGGTTATCGCGCACTTTGTCGGCAAAAGGTACTTTAAGTACCGTCGCTGGGCCTAATGTACTTTAAATTGAAGTTACCGACTGATGGTTTCTTCGCTGTTATAACGACATGCGGGAAGATCACTGTTTGGAAATGAAAATATCAACTCAGGATTAGACAGACTGGCCACAATTTAAACGTAGCTTCAAGGCTTGACGGAAAAAAGTAAAAGAAATGTATATTCATCCTTTAACCTCTAGACGGTCTCTTTTGTTTTATTCGTTCAGGCGTTGGTTTTAACATATCGAAATTTGCCTTGGTCTACTGAACCAAAACATACAGTCATCGCTCTTTTAAGACGGAGACCTTTGGGAACCGGTCATTGGGGGTTTAGAGAGATTTCCACTTTCTTAAGAGATAATGATTACAAATTATATATACGTCCTGAAAAACGGCAGGGACCGAGTGCTGTAAGTATAGAGAGGTGTCTGCTCATGGACAGTCAACTGTGTCCAATGACCAAAATTAATATACTTTCAAATAATTTCTTGGCACCGCTCAAGCAACATTAATTAATTTATTTATATTTGATTCTGGTACTACTGGGTTAACATTAGATCGAGCTTGTTTAAACAGAGTCCTGCAAAAAAAAACAACAACAAACAAATAAACAACAACAACTTTATTGACTTTATCTTCGACATGAAGATGTCAGTACCAAAACAATAACAAATGAAAAAAGTAAAATAAAAGTTAAGTAGGAAAGAAAGGAACAATTGAATATTATCATAAAAGAAAAAATTACTTGGCTATGTACGGCTTATACGCTACTCGTATGGTAAGAAAGTTTAATTAGAGTTCGGATGCATAACAATTTAAAATATTTTCAATATAAGAGGCACTGAGATTTAAGATGTTTTGATCGCACATAGACATTATATATAAAAATAGTGCCTTGCAAGACATATTCGTAAAATTACCGTTTATCGAGTATAGACTCTCCAAGAAGATACCCCTTATATGAGAAAGTGAGGAGTGGGTACATTTCAACAAACAGTGGAATTCATCACCAATTTCGGATCAATTTCAAAGGGGGCAAAGCCTCTCAACTCTGGGTATCTTCTTGTAGCGCCCAGATTCAATAGGTAGCAAGTCACAAGAAATTCGCATTTTGGTTACTGCCACTCTTGTCTTAACGTTCTTTATTAAATCAAGATAAGATTCAAATCTGACTTCGTTTTTCACTTCACCATAAAGATATAATTTATTGTCAACTGAGGAGTCGAATTTATCCTTGGTCAGACTTTTCGACCAATAAACAGATAAATGGAAAGTCAATTCAGAAAGATAAAGATCACACCGATGAAACGCAACGAAACTTGGCACAAGAGAGCTTGAAGTTTCGTTTCGTTTTGAATGATGGAAGTCAGTAGCAAGTAAGTTCCTTATATAATGTTGGAAGTTAAGGATGTTCTAACACCTAATGATAATGTAATTTATTCAATGTTTTGATGAGAGCTTTGCTAACCCGAGGCAATCTGTTTGTTGCCATTGCTTATGATTTTGCCAAACAATGATGATTGTTAAACTCCAACAGCTTGGAACTGAAAGTAGATGAACTAACACTTTGTATCTTGACCTATATAATAATAATAATAAGAAGAAGAAGAAAAAAACAGGCAAAATGTAATTCTCATCAACATGTTATTGCCAAAATATCATAAAAGAGCTGACTGAAGATTCGAAACGT
>NC_133212.1:863789-1071289 GCF_958299795.1 Porites lutea | reverse complement strand
TTTTTAATTTTCTTTTTCCGACCAAACAGATCCTTGCATTTATAATTAAAGTTATATATAGCCTCCTCTTGTGGACGCATGCCGAACAATAGTGTACCGGTTATAAAATCAAGAATATTTAGTTTTTGCTTTACATTTTGCACTGTCTGTAACTGCGTGAATAAGTCGCAGCTAAGCATGGAAGAGGAAGAAGAAAACCTCGTGTTGTCAGATCTAGACAATAGCTCTGAACACAGCAAAAACAATGGAGCAAAGCAGCAAAGGAAGTTTTCACTTAAAGGAGTGAGTACGGAATTTATCCAGCACTAGTAAGATAAATTTTTCTTGGGTGTATAGAGTTATTCCTTATGACCCAGGCCCCAAACTCGTCAAAAGCAGGTAAAAGATTTTTCTGATTGTTCCGTCGCGAAAGAGCGAAATTATAGAGATCTGTTAGAGAGCATCTTTTAAACTTGGATATAAAGTTGTTCGCATTTTGATTAGCAAGCAGGAATCACTCTTTGTCTTGCAAATCCTTAGTTTCATTGATATCAATGGCGCTCTTGCGTAATAGACCTATTCGGCTAACTCAATGTTGTACCCAATTCAAACCCTTTGGGAATAAAACGTTTTGTTTCAGGAATTTCCATATCATTTAAATGTGAATGCCACATTATAATGCAAATGAAATACACAAAGAATCTTACCCCCGGGAGATTCGAATTGGGTACAACATTGAGTTAGCCGAATAGGTCTATGGCAGAAAGTTCAGAAAGTTGAGTTTTTACAGTTTGGGTGTCCTGTAGTGTGCTTGAAGCCAGAACTTCGAGGGTTCTTGTGCCTCTATTAAACAGTTAATCATTAACTGTACCTCAATATAAGTAGTATACTATGTTGTGAGATAAGCCTCGTTAGTGTCTAGCACGGTCTAGCTAGGTCTAGTCTATGACGTCACCTCGGAAAGTAGTGTCTTCCTCCATATATAATGAAGTGGATAGGTTTACTAATGAGCGTTTCTCTGCTACAATAGGAACAATAGGCTTGCCTAGACTTGCCCGGGCTCTTTTAACCCTGATTGGATAGTAAACAATCTATTATGTGTTCAACATAAAAGCGCGCTCTCCGTTCAGCATTTTATTCTTGCAATCGCTTTGCTAAGGAAAAAGTATTACTATCACCAATATTTTTTAAAACATTACTCCAAACATACAAGTCGAATCGAGCGCTACACCGCTTCTGACTATTACAGAACTGTTTCCTCCTTTCTATCTCGAGGAAATGAAAAACTATTGAAGTCTTGTCATTTTCACGCACGGTTAATCAGTTAATTATGCGAGTTCGCAAGCCCAAAGTTGAATACAAATTAGCTCTACAGGAAAGACCCAAGGGAGAGAATCTTGACGTATTATTATAAAACAAATAACTTAACAAGGCCAGGATCAATTAAAACACGCGACTCGTAATTGCTAGCAATAAAAAGACAAGAGCGATACCGTTTTAAACAACTTTATTAAGAAACAAGGACAAAAAGAGTCAAATACACAGGAATGGAAATTAATTAATCTTCATCTTCGTTCTCCTCTGTAGAAGGGGAATAGAAATTGGTTTCCAACGTCTTCGCGTTTTTGTGTGTAACTGCTCCGCAATCGTGACACCGAAGAAAGCCCTCGGGAATCTGGTGATCGCATATAGGACAAATCTTGTAGTTATCGTGCCAAAAGCATTTAGGACATTTCATGATCAATGTCCCGTACACATTAGAGTTTTCGCAGTGTTCACAGGGACTTTTGGAGTGAAAGGTGGTGAACGTTTCAGGGTTACTACTTTCTGTTTCCTCACTATCGTTTTCAGTGTCGTTGTCGCTCTCTTGGGTGCCTTCAGTTTCAACGCCATTCTCAGAAGCCACTACCTCCTCCTCCTGATTTTCAATATCCGATGAACTCTCCTCATTATTACTCTCGTTATCGGAAGTATTTTCTACATTTTGGTAGCCTTTTTCCTTTTCCATTAAATCACTTAACAACTTTTTGTTCTTGTTTAAACTTTTATCGATTCCTAACTCTGCAAGTCCATCTAGAAACGTATTCAGAACACGAGGCTTGGTAACCTCATTGTTATGAGGGAGTAACACATACTCAACTAGCTTAGCGATGTTTGTGACGGGAATAGTGCGTTTATTTCGCAGTAATTGTCCGCTGGGGGTCCAGAAAAGAATATCTTTGGACGCAGCCATACTATGCAGCAAATCAGAAGCACGCTTTTCCGGCACTGCTCGGGAAAGATGACTCAAAACATCTTTTATTCTCGGTTCTTCTTTTATTCCTGGTTCTTCATCCTCGCTTTCATCACCAGAACTTTCGCTTTCTTCATGTTCACTCTCGTGATCTTCTTCTTCAACTAAATCTATGTTTCTCTTCATTTTGATGAGTACCCGTGACAGACTTAGCTTCAAATGATCAACCTAGCGATGTGTCACCTCTTTTATAGCATTAGAAATCCTAAGCTTGAAACGACAGGGGCTAATACATCTTCAATAAAACCACTACCCTCTTGAACAAGGACTCGCTTCTTTGTTTTGAAAGGGACATTTGGACTGGCCAGGTTAAGTAAAGCATCCTTATATGGCAGCAATACCCGCTTATTTTCTTCGGAGATAGGAATGTGTCCCATGAGTAAATTGTATAAGACTTGGATTAGTGCATGAAGTTGCTGTGGTGTAGCCGTCTTTAAAAGAAACTGGCGCTGATAAGTAGGGCAAGCAGCTAACAGCTGAAGAAAACCACGATTGTTGTTCACTACACGAGACATTGCTACAAAATGAACTAAGAATGGCAGTTGGTAGTCTTTTATAGAATCTGGTGGAGAGAAAACAATAGAAATGTGGTGGCAGTGGTGGTGGTGGAGGAAAACAACAGAAATGTGGTGGCGGTAGTGGTGGTGGAGGGAAAACAATAGAAATGTGGTGGCGGCGGTGGTGGAGGAAAGAAAACAATAGAAATGTGGTGGCAGTGGTGGTGGTGGAGGAAAACAACAGAAATGTGGTGGCGGTGGTGGTGGTGGAGGGAAAACAATAGAAATGTGGTGGTGGTGGTGGTGGTGGTGGTGAAGGGAAAACAATAGAAATGTGGTGGCGGTGGTGGTGGTGGAGGGAAAACAACAGAAATGTGGTGGCGGTGGTGGTGGTGGAGGGAAAACAATATAAATGTGGTGGTGGTGTAGGAGAAACAATAGAAATGTGGTGGTGGTGGAGGGAAAACAATAGAAATCTGGTGGCGGTGGTGGTGGCGGTGGTGGTGGTGGTGGTGGTGGAGGAAAACAATAGAAATGTGGTGGTGGTGGTGGTGAAGGGAAAACAATAGAAATGTGGTGGCGGTGGTGGTGGTGGAGGGAAAACAACAGAAATGTGGTGGCGGTGGTGGTGGTGGAGGGAAAACAATAGAAATGTGGTGGTGGTGTAGGAAAAACAATAGAAATGTGGTGGTGGTGGAGGGAAAACAATAGAAATGTGGTGGCGGTGGTGGTGGTGGTGGTGGAGGAGAGAAAACAATAGAATTGTGGTGGTGGTGGTAGTGGTGGTCTTGGGGGAGGAAAACAATAGAATCTTGTGGCCTGAAACCTATATAAATGCGCAACAATCTTCCTCTTTCTCAGTCTACATTTTGCTCCTGAGGAGTTGCCATGAGTTGGTTCTGTTCTGTCTGCGAAAAATCTTTTAGTAGAAAAGATAGTATGCAAAGGCACGTGATGTCTAAACACCGCAATGCTGGTCTCACCCCATTTCAAACAGTTCCAATATTTTCACAGAAATGTCAGCGGTTTCGCTTCGAGCATCCTTTCACCTCCATGATTGCCGGAATGACCGGGTCCGGAAAAACGGCCTGGGTTCGATCGCTATTGCAACAAGCTTCAGAGACCATTTACCCTCCCCCAGAGAGGATCGTTTGGTGTTATTCACAATGGCAGCCTGCGTATACACAAATGTTAGTCGCCATGCCAAACATTGAATTCGTCAAGGGAATTCCTACGGCTTAGGAGCAAGATTCCTATTTTGATGTGAACAAACGGAATTTGATCGTGTTTGATGATCAGATGATTGACGCCAATAAGGACAAGCGAATTGTGAACCTTTTTACTCGTGGTTCTCATCATCGCAATCTGAGCGTGATTTATATCGTGCAGAATCTATTTCATCAGGGGAAAGGTAGCCGCAGCATAAGCTTAAACAGCCATTATCTGGTGTTATTCAAGAATCCACGAGACAAATTGCAAATCCTGACTCTGGCGAAGCAAATGTATCCGGGCAGACTGATTTCTTTTTAAATCAGTACGAAGAGGCTGTAAAAAGACCTTTTGGTTATCTTCTGATTGATCTGAAAACTACTACCCAAGATAATTGTCGGTTGCGAACAAACGTCCTCCCCAGTGAAGAAGGCTTTAACCAAGCAAGGTTTCAAGAAAATATTCCTCAAGAGCTCCTAAAATATCTGAAGCAGCAAACTCTTTCGCCTGTCCCACTTCTTCCAGCTATGCAAGAAATACAGGGCAACATGGATGACGTGCTTTCTCGAAACGATCTTCGGGACGATCAAAAAGCTAAGCGATACGTTCAGTTGCAAAACAGATACCTGGCTTTTAAAGAACAATTAAATACAAGAACACGACCGGAAGAAATAATCAGTACTGTTCCAGACTTAACATCAAGGACACAAGATTCTTCGACAGCAACGACAGCATTCTCGACTCCCCTCAACCCCTTTAATGTAACACCTGAATTAACACAAGCGGCTATCTCTCAAAAGGCTGACAAAGAAAGCCTCACCCCTCCACCACCCTTAAATTCTGCTTTCCTGACCCATCCTCCCACAGTAGAAACCCCATCACAACAAGTACCGAAGCGCAAAAGGCGTCGGATTCAATTTCTAAATTATTTCGATGATCATAAGTCTCATGGCAAACAGCTGAAGAAACGTCGGCATAAGAAATTCAAACCTTACAAGTACTCCATGGGCGAAGATGAAGATTAATTAATTTCCATTCCTGTGTATTTGACTCTTTTTGTCATTGTTTTTTAATAATTTTTTTTAAAACGATATCTCTCTTGTGTTTTTATTGCTAGCAATTATGAGTCGCGTGTTTTAATTGATCCTGGCCTTGTTAAGTTATTTGTTTTATAATAATACGTCAAGATTCTCTCCCTTGGGTCTTTCCTGTAGAGCTAATTTGTATTCAACTTTGGGCTTGCGAACTCGCATAATTAACTGATTAACCGTGCGTGAAAATGACAAGACTTCAATAGTTTTTCATTTCCTCGAGATAGAAAGGAGGAAACAGTTCTGTAATAGTCAGAAGCGGTGTAGCGCTCGATTCGACTTGTATGTTTGGAGTAATGTTTTAAAAAATATTGGTGATAGTAATACTTTTTCCTTAGCAAAGCGATTGCAAGAATAAAATGCTGAACGGAGAGCGCGCTTTTATGTTGAACACATAATAGATTGTTTACTATCCAATCAGGGTTAAAAGAGCCCGGGCAAGTCTAGGCAAGCCTATTGTTCCTATTGTAGTAGAGAAACGCTCATTAGTAAACCTATCCACTTCATTATATATGGAGGAAGACACTACTTTCCGAGGTGACGTCATAGGCTTATGCATATCAATTAAGGGAAGAGGGTCTCAATGGGGTGGTGGCTTTTACGGTTATCGGCTAAAATTTTGGCTATTTTACGGCTATCGGTTAATTTTTTTCAGTTACGGTTAACAAAAAAGTTAAAAATTAACTTCCTTTGTTTCAAAAAGTTAAATATTAATTAACCTGTATTTTTTGTATCTTTAAATCGAAATAAGAGGGTCTGGATGGGGGGAAGTACAAATGTCAGTTGTCAGTTAAAATTTCGGCCATTTGTCAGGTGTCAGTTAAATGTTGGGCTTTTTGTCAGTTGTCAGTTAAATGGTTATTAATGATTAGCTATGAAACTTATTTGGATATTTTTAATGCAACATTTGGCTTAAAAGGCACATATAATGTACATTAATTTTCGTCTATTTGTCAGTTGTCAGTTAAAATTTTGGCCATTTGTCAGTTGTCAGTTAACCCCACCCAGACCCTCAAATAAGGTCTTCAGATCATCTCGGGATGAAACAAACTATTCTTGTGAAAAATTTTAATATTTGATAGATCATTCTTTTTATGAAGTATTTCACTTCTAATATTATTTTGTACATAGAAATGTCGATAGTCAATTTAAAAATAATCTTTGTGAAAAAGCAAAAGCGGACACGCAAACGCCCAACTCAAGGCCGGGGCGCGACATTCATTATAACAGAAATGGCCGTTTTCATACTAGAGACGGATTACTCGTGTGAGACGGGTTATCCGTTTGATGATTCGCGTCGGGTAGGTAATACTTCGTAATTTGAAAATGGAATAGTATTAATTTTGAATGAACAATCCGCCTGACTTTATCCGTCAATTTCGACGGACAGTTTCAAGACGGGATTATCCGTTCCAGATAGCCTGTGTACAGCCGCCCCCTCTCCTCAGAAAAAATAGGAGAAGGGGTGTCTGTGAGGAGGGCGCTACTTTACACAGGCTAGTCTCAGACGGATAATCCATCTCTAGCTCTAGCGTGAAAACGGCCAATAACAAAATTCCCGTGTCCGGTGTTTTTAATGATAGCGAAGGACTGTACGGAGCGACTGTCTACCGTTGCCTTGTCCGTAGGCCTCATTATTCCGCGCGGCTAATGCGTTTCGGGTCACGTGGTCCTAGCGAGTTCGCCACCGAAATGCCTTGACCGAGATTGCGTGGGAAGACGCCGTACAGGGACGGCAATGTCTACCGTAGCGTCAGAGAAAAACAGGGAAATATTGTTTATCGGCAACGCGTTTTGCAAACAGTGACATCTCTGTGTATTGTTTCACTAGTGTTTTGAGGGCACGACCTCCTGAAAATAGCAAATATTAATCCCCAGCAAGAAGCCACACTTTCGCTATGGAAAAAATTAGTTCCCCGAGAGAGTGGAGGAAATGGAGCCTAGGTCTTGGTCAACACCTAAAAGGCGCTTCACCTAACGTACGTACGGAGTTTCACTAGCCGGGAAATAAAAAACGCAACCATAAGTAAGTTTTGTAACTCCCTTAAAAGTGGCAAATCTAGGGAACAATTTCTTTTACGGTTAACTCTTTTTTACTCGATTTACGGCTAACGGTTAAAATTTTTCAATTTTTACGGCTATCGACTAAATTTTTGGCCTTTTTACGGCTATCGGTTAACCCCATTGAGACCCTCAGGGAAGGCATACGGAAGGCAAGGGAAGGCACCAACGGGGTTAAGTTTGCTGAAGCCCTACTACTAATATAACCAACATTTTGCCTGTTTTCCCAAAACTTCGTTAAATCAAAGTTTTTGATTTAACGAAGCCTCGATATAACGAACAAATTTCCCCAGTCCCTCGGCACTTCGTTAAATCGAGGTTCCGCAAATTCTTCTACTAAGTAATTATAATGGCAACTGTTGGACATTTGGCGGTAACGTTTGCGAAAATCCAGTTAGATGTACATTATTTAGATATTTCGGTTGAGCCTCCCACGCAGACGTTCTTAGGGGCTCGTCACGCGTTCCTGTCCCACTAACGACGTTAATGGGGCTACGCATGCCCCTGCAGGCTCGACCCAAACATAGCGAAGTTCTTGATGCGAGGAATTTGAAAAGAATTGTCAACCGCAATTTGCAGTGGAAAACCTGTTTGTTATCCGAGCTATTGGCCAAAAATAAAAGAAAAAAAAAAAATTTTCGAAGAAAAAAAAATATGGAGAATCCGGACATCGATCCCACATCCTCTGACATGCTAAGCGAGCGCTCTACCATTTGAGCTAATCCCCCGGAGAAGCTAAAATTTGTTAAAATTAGATTCATCTTCTTGTTCTTTACAAGCAGTCTGCGTCTATGCAGGGATTTTAAGTCATGGCTACTGCTAATGGCTGGAATACATTGTTAAAACAGTTTAACAGTTTAAAAATTCGTAAGATAATTATTTAAAGTGGCTTTGTTTGCCCTTTCAAGGTTTTAATAGAGCGTTTATAAACATGTACTGGCGTGCAGCGATTTGCTTAACTAGAGCAAATAGCGATACACCATTCTCTGTGCTTGACGAAAGCCAGTAACAAAGGAAAAAGGAATGTAAGAAAACAGATTACAGAAAATCTTCTCGAGTCTTTTTCTTACGAGAGCTAACAAGGAAAGATTTCCTTGGGTTTCCGACTTCCGTCTAAAAATATTAGAAACCTCTCCTCAGTTTTCCGTCGTATTTTTTGGACTTTTCAAATTATTTTCTTTATTTTCAAACAGGATCATAAGGGAGGGAAATGTGTCTTGCCTTTGAATCCCAATACTTCTCAAGAAAACTCTCAATTAATTAGTTTAGCTTTGAGAAACAGCGGAGGTCAATCCATGAATCCCTACCTTTGTTCTGGGATTTCGCAGTTTGGACACGATCGCTTAGGCCCAATTTTGATACAATACATTAAAACAAATTCACTGTCCGTAGAGAAGATGCTATTGCATACAAGAATCCGCGGCAGCAAGTTAAGGCGATTTTTTTTATAGCTAAGTCAACTATGGGAACGGTCCTCTGAAATAATTCCGGCTTAACGGGGAAGGAAGTGTTCGCTCTGTTTACAATCTGTAAATTGCAGCTCATTTAGGAGACGTTTTAATAGCATTTTAACGTTTCGCATATGTGAATAAAGCTTTGATGATAGGACGGTTTGCGCAGGTAGAATTGGGATAATTTTCAGTTCGTGAACAGTGTACAAAGTATAGGCTGGATTGCTGGTGCTGAGTTTGAGTGCTGGCAGAAAATATATATGATAACGGATATATTCTATAGCTTAAGTTATTATTGAAGTTGTGAGTAGCCGTATAAACCTAAGAATAATTGAAAAGAAGTAAAGGTAAACTTTCCTGACAGGTGTTCTCGCTAAAACAAACGGTATTTTAACCCATTTTAATAAAACCGTTTATAGTTTTCACGCTTATTGATTGCGGGAAATGCACGTGATATAATTTGTTGATAGAAGACTGGGTTATCGCGCACTTTGTCGGCAAATGGGAACTTTAATTTAAGTACCGTCGCTCGGCCTAATGTACTTTAAATTGAAGTTACCGACTTATGGTTTCTTCGCTGTTATTACAACATGCGGGAAGATCACTGTTTGGAAAGGAAAATATCAACTCAGGATTAGATAGACTGGCCACAATTTAAACGTAGCTTCAAGGCTTGAAGGAAAAAAGTAATTAAAGAAATGTATATTCATCCTTTAACCTCTAGACGGTCTCTTTTGTTTTATTCGCCCAAGCGTTGGTTTTAACACTATCGAAATTTGCCATCGTCTACTGAACCAAAACATACAGTCATCGCTCTTTTAAGACGGAGGCCTTTGGGAACCGGTCATTGGATGTTTAGAGAGATTTCCACTTTCTTAATTAAGAGATAATGATTACAAATTATATATACGTCCTGAAAAAAGGCAGGGACCGAGTGTTGTAAGTAGAGAGGTGTCTGCTCATGGACAGTCAGCTGTGTCCAATGACCAAAATTAATACACATTCAAATAATTTCTTAGCACCGCTCAAGCAACATTAATTTATTTATTTATATTTGATTCTGGAACAACTGGGTTAGCATTAGATCGAGCTAGTTTAAACAGAGTCCTGTAAAAGAAAACAACAACCACGTCAAACAAATAAACAGATAAATTGCAAGTCAATTCAAAAAGATAAAAACCACACCGATGAAACACAACGAGACTTGGCACAAGAGAGCTTGAAGTTTCGTTTCGCCTACGACTTGAATGATCGAAGTCAGTGGCAAGTAAGTTCCTGATCTAATGTTGGAAGTTAAGGATGTTCTAAGACCTAATGATAATGTAATTTATTTAATGTTTTGATCAGAGCTTTGCTACCCCGAGGCAATCTCAGTGTTGGTCGACATTGCTTATCAGTTCCCAAACAATGATGATTGTTAAACTCCACCAGCTTGGAACTGAAAGTAGATGAATTAACACTTTGTATCTTGACCTTCATAATAATAATAAGAAGAAAAAAGTAGGCAGAATGTAATTCTCATCAACATGTTATTGCCAGAATATCATAAAAGAGCCGGGGTTTGACTGAAGATTCGAAACTTTCATTAAGTACACGAAATTCTTTCATATGTCAGCACCAAACTCTTTAATTTGCTTTTCCAACCAAACAGATTCCTGCATTTAAAATTAAAGTTATATATAGCTTCTTCTTGTGGGCGCAGGCCGAACAATAGTGACCGGTTATAAAAACAAGAAAATTATTTTTTTCCTTTACATTTTGCACTGTCTGTAATTGCGTGAATAAGTCGCAGCTAAGCATGGAAGAGGAAGAAGAAAACCTCGAGTTGTCATATCTAGAAAATGGCTCCCCACGCAGCAAAAACAATGGAGAAAAGCAGCCAAGAAAGTTTTTACTTAAAAGAGTGAGTACGGAATTTAGCCAGCGCTAGTAAGATAAATTTTTCTTGGGTGTTTAGAGTTATTCCTTATTACGATCCGGGAGTCGTACGATCAAACTCGTCAAAAGCAGGTAAAAGATGTTTCTGATAGTTCCGTCGCGAAAGAGCGAAATTATAGGGATCTGTTAGAGAGCATCACTTAAACTTGGATATAAAGTTGTTCACATTTTGATTAGCAAGCAGGAATCACTCTTCGCCTTGCAAATCCTTAGTTTCATTAATATGAATGGCCCTCTTGCGTAATGGCAGAAAGTTCAGAAAGTTGAGCTTTTACAGTTGGGTGTCCTGTAGTGTGCTAGAAGCCAGAACTTAGAGGGTTCTTGCGCCGCTATTAAACAGTTAATCATTAACTGTACCTCGATATAACGAACAGTTTGCTTGTTTTCCCAAAACTTCGTTAAATCGAGGTTTTTGATATAACGAAGCCTCGATATTACGAACAAATTCCCTAGTCCCTTGGCACTTCGTTAAAATCGAGGTTCCCCTGAAGTCTTCTACTAAGTTTTTATAATGGCAACTTTGGAGATAGTTTTTGCTCGAAAAAAAACTTTTGGAAGTAAAAGGTCCATTTGGCGGTAACGTAGAGTGGTTTATTTCCCATGACATGTACTTTCATCCAAGCCGCCTCACAGTTTGAGTCCAGATTACTTTCGTGGGTCGCTATCAATTTGTTGGAAACAGCTGTTAATACACCACCACCGATTAAGATTTCGGTCTTTTCGAAAAATCGTGTAATTTCCACCAAAGATTTCCGATGAGAGAATCGAATTACCAATATGGGTCTCATTAGCATTTATAATATCTGAATTGTATGTGGCAACCATGAGTTGGAAATCTGGCCGCTTCGAATGACTCCGCAGGCTGCAACAATTTAACGACAACACTCGTAGTGTGGAGGTACATTGTGATGCCTTTCCATTCTTTTGTGATTGAGTTGGAATAGAGCCCTTTCCATCTCTACGCGAAGTTGGCGGTTGTCTACAAGGAGTTGATGAAGTGCAAGGCTGGCCGTCGTTTGTTGTTGCGTTGAATGATGAAAATCGGGTAGTTGATGTAATATCGTTAAGGGGCGAAGAAGAGTATCTTTACGTTCAGACTCTTCGGGTGACCATCATACAGATGCCAAGGGTAATGCCGCAGCTATTACTGGCACTTCTACCAAACACGCCCGTTTTAAACACCACCAGGTAAGATATGAATTTACAGACTGCCTTAAACGATTATCAGACTTTTGCGAGGTAAGTTTATTGAAGATTGTGACATGGTGTCTTTTGAAAGAGCGAGGCATTATTGACTTTAGTATTAGCATGGGCAATCAGAGGTTTCATGCCGGTATTACATCGAATAACATGCACATATTTTCTATTAAGAGTTAATAAAGAAAATTATTGGATGGTGGTATTGAACTTAAGGTAAGTCTCAGTCATATATTGTGCATTTTAGACAACGTTTTTTATGAATGTGAGGGCATTAAAAAAAAAACTTCCATGCAGTTCAAGAGTATAGCTCAGGGGCGAATCTACGGGGAGGGTGCAGGGGGTGCGCACCCCCCCCTGAGATGACCTGCGGTTTTCTAATACAACTGGTATTCTGCAAAAAAAAAACTATGTGGTTTATTGGTGTTGAAGTAGAGCAAGAGACGAGTGCACCTTCTCCTACAAAAAATCACTCCTGGATCCGCCCCTGTGGCGGGTCGGGTATGGTCGAAAATAAGTAATTTAAGATTTCATATTCCTTTCTGCGGTCTACCCTAAATAAACAAGTTTTGCTAGTCAGTCATAAAGCTTAACGCTCTATAAATTTAAAGCCCGGCTTAGGGAAAGCATTTTGCTTTATCGAAGGGCGATATCGTTACATCGTTAGGGTGTGTATTTGAAGGGATTTTTATTCTCTCAAATCTACAAGTACGATGCTGAACAATTACTTTGCATCCTACAGAAAACTTTTAAGATTAAACTAGTTTTTATGTTATCCATATAAACCTTAGAAACTGAAATCGTAAATATGCCGCGTTGTCGGACTTTCAGATGTAACAATTCTGCAATGACGGGATGAACTTCCTTTGTTTGCCATTACGTTCCGCTAGCTTGATAGCGACATGTTATTCCACTGAAGTGCATGCAACAAGTTTAGCTATGGCTCTTAACGATATTTTCAACTTTCACAAAGTGAGACAGCTTTAACTTCTTTAAACTCCTTAATAACAAGTCGCTTTAAGGAGCAATTACTGTCATACCTACAGCTGTAGCTAGCTACTAATGAGTTCGAGTCAATAACCTGAATGAAAGGCGTCTGGACAAAGCAGGGGGAGATTGAGCTCATACAGGGTCACTGATCAAAATTTCCTCTTTTTGCTCTTTTGCTTTTCCTCTTTTTTCATCCTCATCTCATCCCTTGTCTGCCGCTGTAGACGAACGATCATACGACACAGCTATGCTCCAGTTATTTCCACTAAAGTTTTACTGAGAATTAATTACCAAAACGCGTAGCAGATTTGAAGTTGTTATGTAAAGCTTCTTTGTTTGTTTTCACCTTTCACAGAAAGCAGGCAAGGGAAACAAGCTGCAAAAATTACATCTTGCTGCTTTTTCAGGAAATGAAGAAGAGGTTCGAAAATTGCTTGGAAAAGGAGTAGGTAGGTAAAGTCCAAACACTATGAAGTGAATTTAGTGTTCGAAGTTAAGGCGTTCAGTTCTTTATTGCTGTTGTCTTGTTTTGGCCAGTCTCGAAGTATCACTGAATATGTCGCACGAAACTCTCTCTGACATATTTCATATAGCTTCTGTAATAATCAATGATTATTAAAGAAATTCAATTCTGAAGGAAGGCGGAGTAGGCGATACCCAAACGCGCAATCCCTCATGGTTGTGGATTTTGTTTTCTCTTGATGAATGAAGTTTATTTCTAAAGGAAATGAATGTTTTTACGGCTTATGGCCAACAATTTATTCTGACTTCCGGGTCATTGTACATCGGAGACATGTAAGTTCTCTAGTCATGAAAGCGAGGCACAAGGCTTTAGCTCGTTGTAACAAGAAATTTAGGAAAAATGCCTTCCCTTTCCTGCCTTTAGCTCTATTTTTTCTTTAGGGGATGGCTGGTTTACCCTCACCTTTGTTCTTAATGTTCTTGTGTATTGCCCCAGCTTTTTATTCTTTGATTAAAAAAACGGCCACGCGAGGCAAAATTCGTTCGTTAATAGACTGGTCATTATTTGGTGTCCCAGCAAAAAGAGCTCACCTAAAGCAAGACTCCACCAATATCAGCGTGTTGTTCACATTTCGCACCCTTCCTACATCTTGTCTAACTTTCAAGACTAGTCGGAATCTTTACCCTCGCAGAGCCGTAACAAGCCTTTAGAAACTTGGAGGGGGGCGGGGGCGGGGGGGCACAAAGATTTTAGGTAGCTCATAGTCATTGTGTTTGAAAAGCAGAGGGTTTTTGGTCCGGAGGACCCATTGGACTGGTCTCTGTATCTTAAAACCTGAAAATATTTCACCTAGCTGCAAAGACATCATTGTGTGCTCTGGGAGATGAATTTTTATTCTCAACTTTTATGCGTGAATGTTTTGACTTTTTGAGGCAAAAAACTGGGGTGGGGGGCACGCCCCCCCCCCCCCCCTTCCGGCCCCTTCCCATGCTACGGCCCTGCCTCGTCATCATCATTTTCGTCAAAAGTAATTTGCAATTTCTATCATTCATTCCTTGTGCAGATGTTAATGCGAAAGATACATTCGGCAAGACACCACTGCATAATGCTATTCTTGGCAAACACGTGACCATTGTTGAGCTACTTCTTAAATCAGGAGCTGATGTGAAGTGTTTGGACGAGCGCGGTGACACGCCACTGCACAATGCTGTTAGAGTGGACAGTGAAGCCATTGTGGTGGTGAGCTTTTAAACAACCTAGTTCTCAGGGCTTTCACTCGTTATTACTGAGAGAAAAGTCCTGGGAACCAGTTTGCTTTTAAAACTTCTTACACACCCGAACGTTTTCTCTCACTGTTAGTCTATTACACAAACATCTTCCTATACTCCTCTAATCTTCTCAAGTTCTGGTAATGAACGGAAACATCTGTGCTATCTTTATACTGTATCTCCGAAACCTCTTTGTAAGTAATGGTTAGGAACATGAAAAAGCTTGAATTGGCCCTTTCCAGCTAGTAATTCACGTGGTACAACTCCGCTATGCTGGAAAGCAATACAAGAGACGCAATGGGAGAAGACAAACGAAGGAAATTACAATTTTAAATGATGTGAGTCCTTTGCTTGTCTTCCATCAGTGCATCTCTTACTCTTCAGCATGGTGGTTTTGTACCACGTGACTGACTAGATGCGAGGGGCCTATTGTTTAAGCTAAGATAGAATGCCCTGTAATTAGCACAGGGGCACCCAACGAGAATATAGTTCAAAATCACTTGAACATAGCATTGTTGAACGTATTTTAGTATTCAAACGGTAGATATGGGCATATTTTTATCCCCTAAAAATTTTCCATCTGTTCGG
The DNA here is from genome assembly GCF_958299795.1 of Porites lutea. Lineage (NCBI taxonomy): Eukaryota > Metazoa > Cnidaria > Anthozoa > Scleractinia > Poritidae > Porites > Porites lutea. Next base: position 1,056,264 of record NC_133212.1, on the reverse strand, counting down.
ATTTCCTAGCTGAAAGTCTAGTGATCCGAGAATTATGAGGAATCAAAACTTACCTTTTCGAAAATTTGTGTCAGAAAAAAGGCTCCCGAAAATTCTAGGTTACCTTTTTAAGGTAAAAATCCGTTAAAAATGGCCAATTATACCATTTTTTACATGTTCGAAAATCTTAGGAGAGGCAGTCAAGCAAGAAATTCTACAGCAAATGTTCCGAAAATTCTAGATCTCAAATCGTCTTCCGAACAGATATTTTCCAAAAATTGACGTCTGGTGTCCCTGATTAGCAATTTCTCAGGTTGTCCTTACTCGACTGGGTAAATGTGGGGCCAAATTGCACTTTTAAACTGTTTAAAGGGACGAACTTCGATCCAGATTTATCCTTCGCAACATCGCAAAAGCCGGTAAAAGAAGCATTGGTATTTATATCCCCACGACAGTCCCACAGTGCATTTTGACACAACACTGACCCAGTCCCACGCCCAAAATCAAACTGGCCAATAGTATATCCAGTAGAACTGAGACTGTGATATTTTCCTCGAATTAGAGGTAATTTGCTGAACAATAAACAGAAAATCCAATGAATGCTCCCTGTTGTCTGCCTTGGTTAGAGCTCGCGGAGTCATTCTATTTATATTATTTTCTCTTTGCACAGCTTCTTCTAAATAACACTAAAAGTAAATCCAATGCCAAGGGATTTGGTTCATACACACCTCTACACATTGCTGCCCAAATTGACAGCGTGGATATTTGCAAGCAACTGGTAAGTGAAAATGTATTTACATTCGGCGGAGCTAAACGTAGTGGCAGTGACAGAGAATGTAAATACTTTCCTATTGGTATGAACGTACGTGAGCCGCTATGGCGTTAATTGACTGTATTGTTATTAGGTTTATAAGGTTTTGACAGTTGTAATGTATTCATCTCAGCTCTCGAACTATCAATTCATTTTTATATCTTACTTTATTCATCTATCGATTGATTTTTTACCTTTAACCCCCAGAGGTTGTGCGACCGCATCGGTTGGGGAATACGTTCCCAATTTTTTCCCGTTGGGTTTTTGGGTTTTCGTATCAGGCGGCGCACGTGAATAGTTTAGCCTGAGTGACTTCATTTAGGAATATTTGTATACTATTCTTTAGTTATGATGTTGCCAGACTTTGTATGTTATTTGGACGGCATTAAACACTCAGGCTCCACAGTTCGAGCTGCGCACCGATTCCCGTCTCTTAGTCGTGAATATAAATAGGAACATACACTCCTCTACCTTCAGACACTCTTGGTGACGACAATTGTCCGGATTCAAGTGTTTGTCACTTACGATAAGCCGACAGGAATTTCTATACTGGACTGCTCTTCTGGTCTGCTCCAGCACTACTGTATTTCCTTATTAGCTAAACCATACAGTTAAACAAGCGGAGCTACAATTAACAGTCCAGACAGTAAGTTGTAGAGCGTTTTCACATGACATCACGGCGGCCATATTGGTGTCCCAAGAAAATGAAACGGCGGCCATGTTTGTGCTCCAAACCAATCGTGTAGGAGTCGAACTCTTTTCTTATGTAAAAACTTTCTTTTGTTCCAATAAATTTGCATAACGGCTGCACCGTAATTTTTAGGGAGTTATATAACTCCAAAAATGAATAAAAATTTTAGGTACAGGATAAGCCCTTTTTGGGGGATATTTTGACTCCTAATTTAACTCCGAATTTGGGGTCATTTTTAGTCCTGAAAAAGAGTTCTTTTTACTCCCAGTCTGGAGTTAAAATAACTCCGAAATGGGGTTACTTTTACTCCTTACATGGGTTGTTTGTACTCTTTTTGGAGTTAATTTAACTCTGGAAGTGGAGTAAAAAATTTTAGGTACAGGATAACTCCTTTTTGGTGGTTATTTTAACTCCTTAATATCTTGGGTCACTTTTACTCCTAAAAGAGAGTTTTTTAAACTCCTTTTTTGGAGTTAAAATAACCCCCCCAAAAATAACTCCACTGTAAGGAGTTAAATTAGCCCCACTAGAGGAGTTATAATACCTCCTTGAAAATTACTGTGTGGACATGTGGGTGAAAACACGCTATAAGACACGCAATCCTGGATAGAGGGCCAGACCTAACAGGCAAAAGGTACTAACATTAAAACCAAACCTAATTTGACGTTAAAGTGTTTCGTCTTTGTTAGGTTGAACACAATGGTGATATCAGTCAGAGAGCTGAAGATAAGATGACACCATTTGGCATGGCAGTATCCAAGGGGTCACAATCTGTTGCTGAGTACTTTGTCAGCATTTGTAAGTGTCCTAATATCACGTGATCATGATTTTCCCGCCATTTTTAATCGTTGCCGCCTGGCGTTAGACAAATCCAACAAGGAATTGGGCCTTGTGGTAATCTATGAGTGACTAGCAAAATGGTGATGCTTCAATGTATACGTAACTAGTGTTCTTCAGTTTGATGAGAGAAGGCCGAGGCCTCCCCAATTAACTTTCAACTATTTGATAATTTTTCATCAGTGGACGAAAAACAACTTGACAAAGACAATCTCCTTTGTAATGCTGATAATGAAGGAAGCACCCTACTACATCTAGCAGTGGACAGCGGAATTCCACAGGTAAGTGCATGCGCCGCGAGTCGACGCAATAGTTTTAGAGTGCTGTGTCATGTCTGTGTAGTTTTTTTTTCTAATAACAGTGGCGGAGCCAGGGAAGGGGCCCGCCCCCCTTATTTTTAGACCAAACTGAGGCCCAAAAGGCCGAAAAAAAATTTTTTGGGGACCGCCCCCCCCCTCCCCCACCCCTCCCCCACCCCCCTTATCTGAAGGCCTGCCTCCGCCACTAAATATTGCCAATTACGCGTCCTAATAGCTCACAATCGATATATTAAATTTCTAACATGACTTCGACTTTTTCTGGTCATTTTTCTATATATTTTTTTTCTTGGCGCTCAAGTCTCTTCTGGGAATTGCGATACAATGGAGTCGTAAATAATGTGCAATTTTGACCCCGAAGCCTCGGAATCTTGTTAAAATTTTAATATATCGAACGTGGGCTATTAGCTATGGAACTTGAGCGATCGAAATTACTTGTAATGACAAAATAATAGCTTCCTGCAAAAACACTTGAAATATGTCTGATAAGCCTTATATCCAACGCTACAAACAACAAAAATGAACTTTGAGAAACTGTTAGGCTAGTGACACAGCTTCTAAGGCACATTAAACTATATTTCTTTCAGTTGATCTTGTCAGCCTAAACCGGCCCTCCGAAAGGAAACAAGATTGCATTCTTTCAACTGAGAGTTCGCATGGTCTAACATATCTCCGATGAAGTAAAACTGGATTTTTTAAAAAAGGTTAAACGTGTATTAATTGAAAGTTCTTTTTCCTCAGATCGTGTCACTGTGCCTGCAAATTGGAGCAAATGTGCGTCAAACAAAGGTAATGGCCAATTACATCAAACACTGTCTTACTAGCTCAGTTTTTCCCCAGCTCAGGAATTCCATCAAAAACGTCTTTGCTTAAGCTCGCTAAAACAGGGCAGTTTCAACACAAAAATATATCCACTTTTGTAGGAGGCGGACAACAGTACAGCGTTTCATCTGGCATGCACACAAGGCTCACTGGAGATAGTTCAGCTGCTGGTCGGAGCAGACCCTGATTTGTGTAAAGAAGAGATACTAGATGAGCAAGGAATGGTACCCCTTCATCGGGCAGCGCTGAACAATCACGAGTCTGTTGTCAGCTACTTAGTAGATGAGGTATGACGTGTATTTTGTCTCTATCTGACCGACGGATTGCAAACCAGCCCGTATTTTGACGTTGGTCAAAAACACGCGTGCAGTCAATCAAAAGGTCGAGGGTGAAAAAGAATGAGCTACAATAAAGAATAATCCTGAGCATTTGTTAAAAATGTGGTACCATCTGTGGTATAAAATTCACAGCTACAAGGTGAAGCGTAAAAGGTCCTCTGGCTACCATCCTTTCTTGCTATCATTTATATAACGTGGGGGTTGACTGCTTTAACAGTCGACCTCATTGACTGTAAGACCAGCTACAGTTGGATGTGGAAAGGTCTTGATCTACCACGCAACTTCCCCCCTCCCCCCGTCCTCGCCAATTTACCACATAATAACAAACGACAATTCTTTCCATTATTGGATCGACCGCCATGTGGTCCATACAAGTATGAAGTCCAACAGTACTGAAGAAAACGAGGGTATGTAAATGTAAGTTCCTTCTCTTTTCAGGGTGCTCCGGTGGATCCCCGAGACATTCAAGGTCGCACCCCCCTTTTCTTAGCTGCGTCAGCTGGTGGAACAGATACTGTTAAATCGCTAATGGACCGGGGGGCCGATATAACACTTAAAGATGTTGAATTGCGCTCACCCTTGCACGCAGCAATTGTGGATGGAGATTCGTCCACCATGGAAGCCTTACTCAAGGTAATACGTTTGGTAATTATGCAAAAAATGGTTACTTACACGTTTAACCGCCTCCGGTTAGCTCAGTTGGGAGAGACGCGCTGTGATTTCAGATCTTCTATCAGTTCAGATGTTCGTGGCATTGGGCGGCAACGTTAAGCTGTTGGCCTTATCCTCGTCATCCTTTCTTATCAGTTGCAAAGTGACGTAAAAGAAGCCACCCTGCTGTTAGAAAATAGTAGGGGATGTAGACCCCCGGGTGGTGTGATCTATCTCACCTGAGGGTAGGGGACTGTTACGGGCCCGCGGTAAATGGCGTCATGAAGTTGAGGTGTCCCTTTCAAATTGGCGAATCAAAATAAATGAATAAACAAATGATTTAGCCTTTCTACGAAACTGGACAAAGATGTACCATATAACAAAAGTTCTGATTGTGTTTGACAGAGTTTGTCCCAATCCTTGCGCCTTAATCCTCATGAGCAAACAGCAATTTCAGCCAGAAGAGGCAATTTACGCTCTTTGTTTTCAAAACATATGTGTGCGGTCTGATAAACAAGCCGCGGGCGGACCGACGCTATGCTGTTGCTGAGGGCGTAGTTGGGAAAAACGTTTCCTAGAATCGCTTGATTCGCTCACCCTAGGATCGGAAGAACTAGCGCTCAAACCATCATCATTTAATTTATTTAAAATGACATATTTGCTTACCAGATTATTTACAGCTACCTTTTTTTATTTGTTATCTTTACTTATAGAGTCCTGCGGCGAAGGCTTTAGTGGTTGATAAGGACGTTACTGGATACACCCCAGTGCATTACGCTGCACGGGATGGTTACTTGCAGGTAAATGTCCTTATTATCGAGGTAAGGTATTTCTAAAATTCCATTTCACATCACAAAAAGGCACGCGTTACTGGCATCTCAGAGCTCTCGCAACCAATAACCTCATGACCTAACTGACAGACGATAAAGCAATACACAATTTAGTCTGGTGACTCTAACGTTGACTTGCTCGCAAACGTCATTCACTGAACAACACTGCTATTCTGGACTACACACACGGGCAATCATATTCAGCCTATTAATTTAATAATTGTTGTTTCCCCATCTGCAGCACATCACCCTCTTCATCAGCAAGAACAAGGCGGCTCGTCAAGTGACGTCAGACTCACTGGATACTCCTCTTCATATCGTTGCTCGGTACGTTTTGCGGACCTACGAGAAAATCTAGGCGGATACCTCATAAAAGCAAATCAACGCTTCATGAAATTTACGCGATTTTTAATTTAAGTCGTATCAATTTATGTATATGTTAATTTCCGCGCCATTAATAAAGTGGAAAGTTAATTATCGTTACTTTAATTTCCATTATTTTGGCCTCAAATTCTTGATACACTTTTGACAGTCTTGACACCTATGAAAGAGGAGTAACGTGTTTTATCAGGGTAGTAGTAGTAGGGAGGAAAGCTAATAGGAGGGAGATTTCTTTGGCTGACCCCCTTCGTACGTTTATGGGAAGCACCACGAAAAAAGTTCCCATTTCGGATTATGCGTTTTATCCTTTGTTCTTGTCATCTCAACAAGTTTTGTTTCTTTGTAAAGGTCGTGTTAATTTCCTTTATGCGAAAGTCGTTTTCCATTATATTCGCGCTAATTTAAGTCGCGTTACCTTTCAATACCGTAATTTCATGGAATATTAAATTCCTATAAGGTAAGCGCTCTGCAGACTGCAGACCTACTTAAACCTTGTGAGGACCATCACGTGATCTGAACTTGGAAAACCTAACATACATCCTAAAATGGTCTATGAAAACGCGCTTTTTTGAGGAATTTTTTGTCGAACATAAATCATTGTTTGCTTTTTCCAGGTATGGCTGGCTACAGATTGCTGAAGCATTACTGGTTAAGAGAAATGTCCGAATAATCAATTTGCAAAATAATAAGGGAAAAACGCCCCTTCATTACGCATGTCACGAAGGGCATGAGCATATAGCCAAGCTTCTGTTGAAGAAGGGCGCTACAATTGAAAGGTGATATAAAGATGACTACCTCGCAAAATTTACTTAGATCCACTCGTATTTCTTTTATTCATCCTTTCACGCACTTCTTTTTTCTTAAACAATATTTAAAATGACAAAGATAAAACTGTAATGGCAAATAATTAGTGGCCAATAAAAGGGAAAAACCTGCAGATCGTCTCCGGGACAAACGTGGATCTTCACATGCTACAAACTAAACTAATAAATTAGGAATTTGTTTGATCGTTCGGGAAAAAATTTATTACTGATCTGATTCAGCTGATTGGTTCGATGCATCCTAAGTTCGACGTCTGACCCAACAGACGATCTTAACTTAATTTAGGTCGACCCAAATTAGAGTTTGGTTCGTCTCATGAAAAGTTCGATGTGTGGCCTAGACCTTAGCCACTCTTCTTGTAATGTGCTGCTGTTTCTCCAAGGGAATCCTTAGTATTACTATCTAGCTATTTAGATTTACAGTCGAACCTCCTCAATTCAGGCGCAAAAAGGAAATAGAGCCTAGTGTCCGCATTACAGAAATGCCGTTTGTATCAGAGTCAGGAATCGTATAAAGTTTTAGTCCTAGTGGGACCAAGAGAACTGTCTGTCTAGGGGTGCCCTCCGTACTATGCCGGGGGTGCCCTAAGAACAGGTTTGACTGTATTCAACATCGATATATAGCCGAAAATTCGTCTTCAAGAGAACGTGCTTTCATTGAATACTTCAAGATGATATCTAACAACAAAACTGTTTCCCGCCAAAAGCCCTGAGCGGACAGCAAGACAAAATTATGACGTCAGACCGGAGCTGTGCCGTGTTACCCGCAAATGTTGATCGATTCACTTTCATAAATTTGTGAAAGTGGAAGTTTTCTTCATGCGCTATATAACAAAAACTCAGCGCTGAGATGTTCGAGAAACAAACTAAACTCTCTCCCACTGACCATTCGTTTAATGGTCAATATAACATGGTTTTTCGCGTGACACTGTCCCTTCCCCCTAGTCCGGCTATCTTGTTCTGAGTATTAGCTTAATAAGACCTATGTAATTTCTCTCGTCAATTTATTATCAGAGATCATCATGACCGCACTCCACTACACATGGCTGCTGTCAAAGGCTCCGAGCGCTGTGTGGAGTACATACTGCAGACTCACCCTGAAAGTCTCAACGCTCTAGATAAACATCAGGTGCAGTGTCGGACTCACTTGCTATAGCCCACGTCCAATATTTTGAAATTCTATCATGACTCCGAGGCTTAATATGACTCCGAGGCTCTAGGGTCAAAATTGCAAATTTTTCACCGCGCCATTGTCTCGCAATTCCCAAAAGAGAACTAAGCACAAATAAAAACCAAACCAAATATAGAAAAATGACCAGAAAGCCTCGGAGTCACGTTAGAATTTTAATATATCGAACTTGGGCTATTTGTGATTACTCTCAGTTATACTACTACATGAGAAATTTCTGCAATTTGATTGGCTCAGAGCAGTGGTATTTCTGCTTAATTTGAAATACCTACATGTGAAAATTACAAACCTTTTGCGGGTAGTAGTATAAACAAATAATAGCATGATTTGTACGTGATATTTGGCATAAATACCACTTGTGATATTTCAAAATTGTCTCAAATTTCACTCGCCTAACGGCTCGTGAAATTACGTATAACAATTTTGAAATATCACTCGTGGTATTTATGCCAAATATCACTACATATCATGCTATTACCTATGCTAAGTACTGTGGTAGCAACATGTTATTCTTGGAGACGCAGTTGATGAGAAAAGAGTTTTTTTAAAAAACAAGATCAATTATTTAGGGCATGTTGTCAGGATGGCCGAGCGGTCTAAGGCGCTGTGTTCAGGTCGCAGTCTACTCTTGTAGGCGTGGGTTCGAATCCCACTTCTGACATGTTTACATTTTTGAAACTCTATGTTTTTGTTTTTGTTTTTGTTGTTGTTGTGGTAGTGGTTGTTGTTGTTGTTTAAATTAAAATCTGGTAAAATCGTTCAAAGGATAAAGGAACCCCCCAAAGACTTCTCTCGTCGTTACACAGGCAAAACGTTCAGCCGTTAAACTTTCGTTTTACGAGGACATACGGTATTCTGCTTATCCTTTTCATTGTAAATAGAATGTTTACGCTATCACTCGTGTGTCAGAATGGGCGAGTGGTCTAAGGTGCTGCGTTTAGGTCCCAGTCTACTCTTGTAGGCGTGGGTTCGAATCCCACTTCTGACATTCTTGTATAAACATGGTTGAAACTCTATTTTTATTTTTATTTTTTTCTATTCAGAACACGGCCCTGAACTTGGCTGCAACTACTGGCCACGCATCTCTCGTGTCATATCTGCTGTCCGTAAAAGAACAAGAAATCCTGTTAAACAAGTATAACCAGAATGTGCTGGACCTTGCCATATCCAACAACAAAGAAAAGGTTGCGATGGCCATAATTGAACACAGCAGGTAGGTACAAAATGATTTCTCGAGGCGCGCAAGGAAAAGCTCTTTGTAAAGACACAGCCTTTGGCGGAGACAACCTCGAAATTACGACACGCGAGGTAAACACACGTGAATCCCCCGTGCGGCTTGAATACTATGCAGGCTAGTATTCGAAGTGCTTTTGCTAGTCTTTTCTGTAAATGGGACTAATAAATAACGTGGTTGCCCAGTTGCATACCATAATTTTTTACAGCGGAGCACCATGGAAGAAACTTTGGTTATCTTTGTATCCAAGAAATTTTGGTTTGGACAAAATTGTTCGTACGTGCGTCCTCCCCTTCATGTTAGAGGATGTGTTGTGTCTTTTTAGCTTTAAGGTGGCTCGATACAGTTTTTCAGGGTCAACACCTCCCAAGTTTGAGCATAAACTACGTCGCCATAAACAAAGTGTTGGAGAAATTAACAGCACAGTTGTATTAGATTAAGATGAAAATTTGTTATGATCATGGTTGCAATGGCATCGGAGTTGTCATAGCAACGAAATGACAATATTACCTATTTTACTTGCAGTAGTATATCTCGGCACTGGGAACTGTTCTTCGAAAATCATTCACGAGAGCTTTTTCTTCAATAGCAGCCTCGATGTTCGTGAAGTTTAAGCGAAATCTGTAAGAGCGTTATCGAGATATTTTGGGATAAAGATTTTGAGGTTAAAAATACGGTAAAAATGGACAATCTTGGTGTTTGGCTGTTATCTGTAGAAAATGAAGCGCTTTTGACATGCAATTTCACCTCATAGTACTTTCAACCTTTTTAAAAACGTGTGTGAAAGATCAAGGAGATAGCTCCAGCCGATTGCTAGATGTATTGGCCCTGAAAAACTGTATCGAGCCACCTTAAAGTCTAAGGTATACAGCCATTTCGAGAAGGTTATCGGAAAAAGTGCACGCGACAATCCTGAAAGGTATTGTGGGTGGTTCTGAGTTTACTGTTCTTCACAGAAATTTGAAAGAATGGCACGTATGGACGTATGTTTGCGAATGCTAAAGGAAAGCAATAATAGAAGATTCGACACTTACAATGTCAGGAACAGCGTATTGATCATATCCCATATTACCTTTCGGGATGGTCGCGTGCATACTTTTTCGAACAACCTTTCTCGAAATAGCTGTATACATACTGTGTTTAACTTACTTTAAATGGACATCGATGTTATGATCGTCGACAGCTGTCATAATAGAAAATAGGGTATCCGCGGAGCAGTGTCACATGACTGTATCGCAATCTCATTGAGGTGACGTAAATTTATCCGCTTATTACTTTTCAATTGATCCAGGCACAGGTCTAGTTTTAAAGGAGGAATTCAGTTCGCTTCTTGCTAACGGCAAAAGTTGAATTACTTAAGAAATAAGTTTCTTAACAGATCCCTCAAGAGCTTCGCTCTTGGTCTTGGCTGGATATCTAGTTACTGTGAATAACTAAGTATTCTATCTGTCCTAAATCATAGGTGGAAAGAGGTGATTGACACCACTGAAGGTGGAGGTGTATCTCAGATTCAGACACTTGTGGCAGAAATGCCTGACGTAGCAGAGGTATGTACACTTCATTCTCAAACTCACTAATAATTCATGAAACGAAACTCACCACAAGAGTCACGGGGGAACTCCCATATCAAAGATACCGGAATGCTCGTGGGAGAGTTAGCCGGCTCTATTAAATCCCATACCAATTGTAGAACATTATATATCATATGTAACAATTAGCAATTATTGGACAAGGTTGAGCAAAATATCGTGAATTGTCAGTGGTGAGCAGATCAATTATTCGGCTTCGGCAAATAATTGATCTGGGAGACACTGACAAATCACGTTATTTTGCGATAACCGAGTTCAATAATTGTTTTATCATTCGATCACCGAGTTTGTTTTTTTAATGAATATCCTCGGGAAGCGAAGCGATCTGCCATTTTCACGCAAGAGCGATCGCAAGAAGGAGAAAAGCACGGTTTCCTTTACGCATGTGCAGAATATTATTTGCAACCAAACACAGTTGGACGGTATTGCGCATGAGCACATCATTATTTGTAGGCAGTTATTTGCAGGTCACGTGGTGGGCTCTCGGTCAATGAAAAGAAAGAAACATTTGCATCGAATGATAATAGATATTTGCCACAACATTTTGCTGCCTACCTTTACGCGGTGAGCGTCGTGTTTGGGACACAGTGTGTGTTGCCGTATCTTGTAAACCTTTTTTTAACTGACTTCAAACAAATGTCATTGCTTTCATTTGAAATTACTCACTGGATGACTCTTTTTCTCCAGCGCGTTTTAGACAATTGCATTGAACAAGATGGAGATCCAAGTAGTAAAGATTTCAAGGCAAGATAACGAAACAATGCTCTTTTACTTTAGTCATTTTACATTATTCATAAGTGTTTTATTACCCTCGCCTCCACAAAAATTCTCCTTTCTCCCGTTTAGTCCGCCACACTATTTGATGCACATTTACCACATAATAGTGAACGAGACCATAGAGTAGCTTAATGTATCGAGCTTTCCATGTTTCCAATTCGAATAATGGATTGATGACTCTTTATTTGTCAGGTAACATACGATTTAAGGCTAATACAAGGAAAGCAGAGCACGACGAGTCCACTGGAACACTCTCTCGACGCGCTTAAGGTATGAAATTCCACCAGGTTTCTACTAGTGATAAAAGTTCTTGCTTGAAATCTGTATGATTGCGTTAAAAAGTAATTTTCAGCCAACTCGTCAGGATGGCCGAGCGGTCTAAGGCGCTGCGTTCAGGTCGCAGTCTACTCTTGTAGGCGTGGGTTCGAATCCCACTTCTGACATTATTTTATTCTTTGCAATTGTTCTACATTTTTCTGGTTTTGTTGTCATTCTTATTTTTTCTTATTTTTTTGATTTATTCCCTGTCTGTTCTTCTTCTTAAGACCATGGCAGAACGACGGCGGGAGAGATGTTTGACTCACCCTGTGTGCTACGTCCTCATGAATATTAAATGGTTAGTTTCTCTGTTCTTTCCTGGGTTTTATGTGTTATCCATTTTCTGTCAGCGCGCTCAGGGTTTGTTTTCTCGTTTTGATTGGCCAACAAAAAAAATTCGCGCCACCCTCTTAGCCAATCATAGATAACTTCCTGAGGTACGTGCTCATGATTTCCTGCGCTGAAAGAGGCAGCTCAGGTAAGTTGATTGTGATTGGCTAAGAAACTGCTCAATACATCATTTACGCACTGGATTGAAACAAGAGAGGATAAGAGATTCATCTCTTCTGATTGACAGAAAAGTAATAGAATATCTGTTTATTTTTTTCTGTTATAGGAAAAAATTTGGATGGATAACATTTATCGTCAACTTGTTGCTTTATTTGGCGTTTCTTCTTCCTTTTACTACCCTGGCTGTTAACCCCAAGATCAACATTTGTGTCCTGTGCAATTATAGCTTCTGTAACGAGACACCTGCAATTCCAAATGGCCAGTCAGTAAGTCAAAGTGCCAAGTAAAAATACATTCGAACCTCCATGTGCAACTACGTCTCGTAAGCGACCACCTCCCATAAGCGACCGACGATAAAAAACACAACAATTTTCTCAGTCAAAGCCTTACAGTTGGAACCTGTAGTAAACGACCACTTCCTGTAAGCGACCGCGACCACTTTTCGGGGATTTTTCTATTGTTTGAAAGCGACTACTTCACCCATGGTCTGATCTCTATACACACCCTATGTACTGTGTTACTAAAGTATACAAACAACTTGTAACGACAACATGGAACTACACATATCCTAACTTAGAAACCGCACACGATAAATTACCTTCCATAAAGTAGATGTGTCCGGACCTCTTCTCGGAAGAGACCTCTGTTGTTCGATTCTTGTAAACGACCACTGAGTCTTCGCGAATTCACATTTTGCGTGGTCGCTTAAGATAGGTTCGACTGTAGAATGAAAATTGAATGAGCTGTGACGTCACGGCTGTCTAGTTCATTTTGTTAATAATGCCAAAGTTATGCGTCTTTATTCGCTATGGAACTTGAGAAATTTCTTGTAAATGAAAAAATCACAGCTTCGTTTCAAACAAATATATCTCCTGAGCATTATATCAAACGCTACAAACAACAAAAATGAACACAAGTGAAGATTTATACCTTTATGTTTCGTGTTCTGAGCAGTGATTTTTCTGTTTCATTCAGGGGTTTCGTGGCAGATTTCGTGATACAGCTTCTTTAAAGAGATCTGCTTCGGCTCCAAAGGGCCAAATTAGCCGTGCAGACACAATTGAGCCCAATTTGAATCACGACAGCCTCACAATTATGTATTCTAGCCCATAATGTTAGACCCGAAAATATTATACTCCAAAAAACTAACCCCATTTTGGTTGCCAAAACAGGTTTTTTTATTTACTTTTTACATGACCCGTCGTTTCGTTTACTAGATTTACGCCCGATGACTTATGGGTTTTTTTCCTGGTTCGTGACATCTCATCTCTTGCAACCCCGTGGTTTTGTTGTGAAGTAGAACAATAAGGAAAATTAAGTTTGTCTTTGTCACCTGAAAGAATATAAAGAAAATTGGAAAAAGAGCGCATTTGCAGGGAGCGACATCACCCTCCAGGCGTTTACTTTTTAAATTCCCTTTCTCAGTCTCCTTGTGTTTCAGAACCTTTGCGAGGCCACAAAAATGCCTCTGTGCAGAAAAGAGTTTTTCCGTATTTAATTAATTCTCTTCACACAACAACATCATGTGTTGCTGGACTAGTTATATATCTCCTTATGCCTTTACACTGTTCTTTTCAGGAGTGGCACGATGAAATTGACACCTGCACCACATATGACAAGGTGACGCAACACTCTTGTATTTTCTCTCTTTTTTTTTTCCTTGGTCCGGTTTCACTCTGCCAGGAGAACCTTTCTTTCGCTTGCTTGATTTTGGCGTACTCTTGAAAGCCTCTACATGAATCGATTAAGATCTTTGTTGCGCATGCGCTGCATGTTGCTAGTATACCGTTTCGAACCCAGGCCTAATAGCCCCACCCTTGGTTCAGTGGGCTCAGTTATGACCATCGATTATCGATAAACGGATGTTCGCACTCGAAAAAAACAGTTTGACGAGAGAAACGAGACAGGTAAATTCTTACTTAAAAGCCTATTTGGATATCTCATTCCACCTCAATCGCCTGTGCTTTGATGCTTAGACGACAGATACACTTTCCCTCGTTTACGAACTAGTTTTGGAGTTGCCCTTTAAGTAAAAACCTCACACTGTTACAGTTACTTCTGTACCTAATTAATAATTAATTATTAAAAATTTATAACGCGCCTTTTCCATGCAAATATGATCAAAAGCGCATGACAACTCGTAAATGTTAAAAGAAAATAAAAACTAAAATGAGCAAAATAATTAAGGCTAAGAATAAACAACGCTAAAAATTAAATAAAGATTTAAAAAAAAAAAAACACTAAATATGTTACATAGTAGGTAAAAAAAATTACATATCAAAAGCTAGTCTAAAAAGATGCGTTTTTAGTAGAGATTGAAAACGTTCAAAATTGTCCTCAAGACCGATGTGAAGGGGCAGATTGTTCCATAAATTAGGGGCAGCAGATGAAAAAGCACGATCCCCTAAAGTCTTTTTCAGTTTTAAACTAGGATAATTTAAGATAAGACCGCTAGCTGAACGGAGATTATAGCGCGGCTGTTCTTTGATAGCAATCAAATCGATCAAGTAACCAGGTGCATGACCGTAGATAGCTTTAAAAGTAAGAAGAAGTATTTTAAAATCAATACGAAATTTGACAGGAAGCCAATGTAACGCACATAGTACTGGTGTTATGTGACTGTAGCGAGGGACATTAGATATAAGTCGAGCAGCTGCATTCTGCAAGCGTTGTAGTTTAAGTAGATGAGCAGAGGGTAAACCAAATAGAAGGCTGTTGCAGTAATCTATACGACCAATGATAAAAGCATGGACCAAAGTTCGTGCAGACTCCTGGGACAGATATTTTCGAATACGCCGAATATTGTATAAATGGAAAAACCCAGATTTACAAGTTTTTTGGATCTGTTCCTGGAGACTCAAGTTAGAATCGAACCATGTCCCTAAATTTCTTGCCACAGTGACAGGAACAACGTCAATGCTTCCTACAGTAAGGCAATCAATATTTACTTTACCTGTTTTATTTACCTGTTTAAGTGTAAAGCTTTTCTATTTTTAACGTAACAATGAATTTCAGACGACAATGGTGTATTTTTACGAATACCCTCCCATACATAAAGCTTCACCTTCCGTGTTTTCTGTAACAAAGATTTTAATTTCTTTATTGGTAGTCTGCTAGGTGCACGATCGCGTCGAGAAAAATGACTAACCTTATTTAAACCAACGGAATTGTAGGTTCTGTTATAAATAAATTTCCCACGACGAGATCTCAATTCAACTTCTTTTATTTCCTCCAGAACACAATTTTCCATCTGTAAAACTAGCTCATTACCTTCTCTTGTCGTCACCTCGCTGCCATCAAAACACTCTAACACAAAACTTGCTGATAATGCAAAATCCCGACGCACAGCATCGTACATGTACCGCGTCACAATATACACAATTAGATGAAAAAACACAACACGCAATACAAAAACAAGCACATTAACCGTCAACCTGCTAAACAAAATTGAAATAATAAAAAGAATTGTTACAGTTATCACAGTAGTTCCAAAAGAAGCCTCAGTCCCTTTTGGTTTCAATTTTTGACAATCGTCTCTTCCTTCATCGGAACAGATTTTTATCACAGGCAACTCGTTGTGTTCCGCAATGCAAAAATCAAAATCACTATTGTCACACTGATAACCAGCTACACAAATCTTGCGACTCTCAAACTTGTTAAACATTCCTTTGTTCAAACTCTTGTCCATTTTACACGTACACTCCTTATATTCCGATTTGTCATTGCTTCTATGGGGTCCATGAATCTTTGATGTCATTGAATGTCTTGATAATTTCCTTTGTTTTTCTTTGAGTTCGCGGACCAGCCCATTCCGAAAACACTCAGTGATATTTTTTAGTGTGGGCCTACCGCGAACAGTGTGTGCATTTGTAAGCTTAACCCTGGATAACATAACTGAACAATATATTAACACGTTCCTCGAAACGCCGCGGCCAAACTGCTTCTCACTGCTGCTTCGAAAAATTTCGGATCGAACGATATCCAAATCGTCCCTCATTGGATTATCCACTCGACATAACAAAATCGACCAATCACAAAATAAGGAAAAGAAAATGGAAATAAAATAAAGAAAACATCAAATTGACCTCCTAGGAAACATGCTGTCTTTCTATGATTGGTGCATTTCGATCCTCTCGTCAAAAAAATGTCAGACGCCAATTATCTTAGTGGACTTCTTAGGAAACGAAAGTTTACTTCAACGGGTTCAAAAGGTCATTTTTGGTGATTTGTGATTGGTGGATTTCGATCCGTTTCTGTGTTTCAAGGTTCGTTGCTTATGATCTTATAGACCTATTCGGCTAACTCAATGTTGTACCCAATTCAAATCTCCCGGGGATAAGATTCTTTGTGTATTGTATTTGCATTATAATGTGGCATTCACATTTAAATGATATGGAAATTCCTGAAACAAAACGTTTTATTCCCAAAGGGTTTGAATTGGGTACAACATTGAGTTAGCCGAATAGGTCTATTGTGACCAAAACCCGACGTTAATATTCCAAATATTTTTGATAGATTTCATCCCAGGACTTCAGACTGCCAAATTTCAATAAGGTAAGAATACTGAACATTCAGATTAACTTTTGAGATCGTAAAAGTGCGATAAAGTGCCGTGTGCTCGCAGAGCTTTCTTTCCCACATGCCTCTTATCTTGTACAAGACGTTGGCATGGCAGACATTCGCCTCGCTTCGCTTGTTTACTTCCCTTGCTTATGTTAGCACGTATTGCGTGCCTATTGCACATTTGCGTCAAAACAAGCCGTTTTCATTACTCTATTTGGGCCACGCTCAAATAATTATGAACGTATTTACATTGTAATTGTCACATTGTTTGCTTATATTCTAGACTGTCGTGTTTCTGCATTGCTTTGTAATTATCTTTGCCTTGATTCACGTCATAAAAGAAATTATGCAACTTGTTCGCCAGGTAAGGATCCGTTAATTTTTCTTAAAAAAAACCTTGGTGCAAGTTAATTTTATTTCCGTACTTTTAGCCGATATCACCTTATTGACATTGTTATTTATGTAATTAAATAAACCATTTGTATACATGTGCAAGCATCACGTTAAATATGAAGAAAAATGTACCCATGTAACACAGTTCCAAGGTCAAATGTATACCATATACCTACAAGCATATATGATAACAAAGCACAGGACGTTTGTATCAAAACAAGGTCACCGTCAGCCTCACATTTACTCGAAGGCCAAGGTACTAAGTCCACAACTTTAAAATTGTCCATTTGTCGTGGCCGCTGAATAAAAGCACCGAAGACTTATTTGTACAGGGTTGGTCTCAACCTAAAGTAAAATATTCACATATACCGGCGAGAAGGTGCCTGAATTTGAATTTCAAACAATAGACGCAGTTGTACACAGGTCTTCTTCTGAGGCTAACCCTGTATGAAAGAGTTTTCTTTGCTTCTATGCAGCGGCCGCGACGAATTCGAAACTCGACTGTTGTCTTTAATTTTCTAAACAATGTCTCGACGGGTCTGTTCTGTTCGGGATACGACAATGATCGTCGGAAATCCTCGCGTAGTTTTGTAGTCCTTTTGACGATCAAACGCAACCGTTGCATGTCTTGTTTCCACGCCTTCTCCCGCGCTTTACAATTGGAAACCGGTCACGTGTATTTGCTTCAAGGTGTTTATTGGTTCATTGTCTGTTTCTATTGTTATTAGCAAAAGTAATTAGCGAGTCTTCATTATCTATGGTTTGTGGAGGTTCACAAAAGTCACGAGGTTTACTTTTGGGGGAGGTCATTTGAGTTTTGCCGTTGCCCGAGGGGGGTCATATGGATGATCAAAATTGGGGCCATACAAGATGCCACTCCTCCCCACCCCCCCCCCCCCCCTTCGCCATAGCACCACAAACCATAAATAAGACATTCAGTATTAAAATGTTAAAGCACGAAGACCGAAAACATTCATTCAAAGCCAATTTATTGGTTTTCATTTTCGTTTTTGCCTTTTCACAGCGCCTTAAATACTTGACGTCCGCAACGAACCTTATCGAGTGGGCGATATACGTGTCTGCGTTATACTATGTATTTCCAGTATGCGCCTGCAAGTCATATTTCAAAACCATGGCAGCGGCCTTTTCTCTGTTCTTTGCTTGGCTCAATCTTGTGCTTTACTTCAGAAGGTTAGTCATTCCATTTTTCTCAATAACGCCTCACGCAGCAAACACGAGGTAACTGTGTTAGAGTTTGTTTAATAAGAGTGCTAAAGATCAAGAATGACTGGTATTTTTGTTGTTGTTGTTGTTTTGTTTTGTTTTGGGGGATCAAGGATGGCCCAGTGGTAAGAGCACTCGCCTCTCACCAATGTGGCCTGAGTTTGAATCCTGGCGTCCACGCCATATGTGGGCTGAGTTTATTATTGGTTCTCTTCCTTGCTCTGAGAGGTTTCTCTCCGGGTACTCCGGTTTTCCTCTGTCCTTGAAAACCAGCCCTTCTAAATTCAAATTCGACCTGGGACGCACGCACACGTTTAAAAGACTTCTTAAACCTCCTAAGTACTTTGTGGGTAAACAAACAAATAAATACAAATTAAATTACAAGTACAATTTTGTTTGTTTTGTTTTTTGTTTGTTTGCTTGTTTGTTGTTCTTGTGGCTGTTTTGTACCATTTCTTTCTTTTCTTTTCAGACTTTCGTACTACGGAAAATACGTGATAATGCTGCTGACAATGTTTCGGACGCTTTTCCAGGTATTTATGTCCATGAAAGAAAACAATGTAATGTGAAAAAAACTTATTCGCGGTCGGTTTTAACGCTTTGTTATACCATGATATCTTTTTATTTCAGGTCTTGCTTCTCTTTTTTCTGTTCGTGGTAGCATTTGGAACGACCTTTTTCCTGCTTATGTATAACCAGGTATGTTGTATTGTAGATCTCAGTGCCTAGAGAGCTTAAGAAAAGACGAGGACGACTACGAGTACAAGATTTTCTTAACACTAAGTAGTGCGCGCGCGTAATCCAGCGTCATTTGGGCGGGAAAATTGGTGGTAGCCTCCCTCATTCTACTACAAGGGTTAGCGAGAATGTCGTAGTGGCGGAAACAAGTTATCAAATGTAAGAATTTTTATCATTTTGCGGTCGGGAGGGGGCTTAACCTCCTCCAATAAAGATAACAGGGCTAAATTTTGTGGTGAAAATGTACACTCTTGGGTATGTTTTTATTTTTTTACAATATCTGAAAAAACGTACGTTAAATCAAATCGTAATCCTCGAATATAAAGGTCTCTAATAATGTAAATATACAGGACTTGCTTCCCAAAACAGCTATTAACCAATATGATGTTCCGAGAGGGAAGCGCCCTGTTTAGACCGAATAAATGCTTGAAATTTATCGGAAGTTGCTTTCCGGAGTGGTCCGCAAACTTTTATTCAGTCTTGTCAAAAGAATAGTCCAGTTTCGAATTAAAAAATACCGCTGAATACAAACATTAACGGCACATTTATAAAGGGTTAGCCTCGACATAAAGTAAAATATTCAGAAATTCCGGCAAGTAAGTGTTTGAAATTTGAATATACACAATAGACAGAGTAATGAACAGGTCTTTTTCTCCTTGGAATTTGTGAATATATTACTTCAGATGGAGGCTAATTAAGCCTGTAAAAAATGCGTCTTTACTTCTTTAATTCAGCGGTCATAGCGAACTCGAAACTGGACTATTCAACAGCCGCCATTACAATATTCTGCATTGTTTGCTTTGAGGTATGTCGCGCGTGGTTTTAAGGACGTTGTAAACGACGTCTCAGGAAATAAACTTCCGTTAAATTACAACCTCTAGAAATAACTTAAGTGTAATTCACATCTCCCGGCCAACGCCCTAAGATTCCCTCTCTGTGCCAATCAAAACGCGCGAAAATGCTATCTACTGATTTAGTACATACTAATAATGCTAATCGCCTTTTTTTTTCTTTCACAGGAATTCCACACATTTGAATTTGCTTTATTGAAGACATTTGCAATGACCTTGGGTGAACTGGATTATGAAAATGATTTTATTATACAAAAATCGGAGCGGCATTACTCAGAAGCTGTCAATGTAGTCTTTGTATTGTTCTGTCTGGCAATGCCCATTATCCTCATGAACATGTTGGTATGCTATTTTCTTGTTTATAATACAGTCATCAAATTATTTTTTGCTGGATTGCGAGCAGTCTCCTATTTCTGTTTTGAGTCAAAATACATCAAGAGCACGCGTGACGGGTGAGCGGGAAGGCCGCGAGTAGCCTGGGACTAGGCTCCGTAGTGGATGAGGGGAGGAGGTGGGGCGCCAATCGGTCTTCGCTCCCCGATATTTTTTCGCCCTTTTCCCCCACTGCGCAACCTGGTGTCCTGCTGGTCCCAGGCTAAGCCGTGAGGAACAAGGGCGGAAGTACCCTTGTCTCTCCTCCTTTTTATCATCAATTTACATAATTTTACTTTTTCGCTCGCCGCCCGTTGCTCTGAGGAAAGAAAGACGACCGCTCGCGGTCTTACTTTTTGCAGCTGAAATAAACGATGACAGTTCCAAAAAACCTTTCGTTTTATTTGCATAAGTATAGGTAATCGGCCCTTTAACTCGGGCATATCGGACTTGTTCAACTTGAAGGCGGAACCACAGTTTTTAAAACGGACATTCCCTAGTGAAAGGCCTATTTATAAAATGCGTATTTATCACATTGGGAGTGCTTTATAAAGACTTTTTTGTTTGATATGTCCGTAAAATAACTTGGGGAAGTTTTCGAAGGAAAAAAGAACATATAGTCTCTAAGGGATTACATTCCATTATGTGAAAAATTGTGAAGGTCCCAGTGGAATAGCCCACTTTCGATATATTAAAAATTCTAACATGACTCGGAGGCTTTGTGGTCTCGTTTCTATATTTGGTTTAGTTTTCTTTGTACTTAAGTCTCTTCTGGGAATTGCGAGACAATGGAGTCGTGAGAAATTTGCAATTTGGACCCTAAAGCCTCGGAGTCATGTTAGAATTTTAAAATATCGGACGTGGGCCACTGTGAACACGTTATAGCTTCTTACATTAATTGCTTTGGTTCGACATGAATCAGTCTTGGGGAAGAAATTTACCTTGAAACAAAGTATTTACGGTCTTCTGGTGCTTTAAATATTGTGGAGATAACTCAAGGAATGACGGTGGAGGAATGAACTTTTTAAGAAAATTGCAAATACAAGAAACGCAAGTTTAAGTTACGTCCTGTTGAAAGGATAGATGAAAATCGAAAATGTCCCATGTTTGTAAAATCATGACAGGATGATACTATGTGTACAAGGTATTCATTTGTTGCTTACTCATTCTTTTATCTTGAAACTGGCCTATTTTTGAGGAAAATGTTTAGGTGAATATGGCGGTAGGAATCTAGTATCCATTATTTTCTTGTTGTTATCAATAGATTGGTTTGGCCGTTGGGGACATAGACAAGATTCAGCAGAAGTCAGTAATGGCTCGTTACGTCATGCAGGTATAATTATACATTTTACTGGTTTGTGACGTCATGGCGGCCTTCTTGGTGGTCAATAAAAAAAGGGTTTTCTCTCTGATAGAAACTTAACTCCATTTTTGATTGTATTGACCGCCAACATCGCCAACTTGTCACGTGTTTCCAAACCAAGAATATGCTAATGATCGAGTTATGATGCTGTTAACGACGACGATCATGTTGACAGCGATGACGATGACGGTGTTGATGATGATGATAATGATGTTGATTATTCTGTTGATGATGATGATGATGATGATGATGATGATGATGATGATTATGATGGTGATGACGGTGATGATGATGATGATACTATGTTGATTATTCTGTTGATGATGATGATGATGATGATGATGATTATCATTATTATTATAATGACCATGTAGAGGTTAAGCAACCAAGTCAACGATCGACGGTAACAAAAACTTTGACAAAAAGTTGGGTCTAGCAAAACGCTGTTGCTATTTGGTGCATTTCTTTGACGTCCACTGCAAGACTACGGCGTAAAATTTCCTAATGCGACGTTTCAGTCGAGGAGGTTAACATACGACGACAAATTGTTGTGTTATTTTTCTTGAGCTCTTTCATCTTATTTTATTTAAGGTTGAGCTGTTGCTGGAGATTGAAGAATCGCTACCTAAGTGGATTTTGAGACGTGTCCAGGTCGATAAACACGAAGAATTCCCAAACAGAAGTTCCAAACTACAGACAAAGGTCAGAAAACTCCATTACAAAATTACGTTTGAAATTTTCGCTACCCTCGTTGCTTCAACACACCCCCATCCGCAAAAAGCGAAATGCTAATCGAAACGGACGGTAAAAAAATCAACTTAGCAAACTTCTGTACTCGGTGGTTAACAAAAGACAACGATTAATCAGGAAAGAGGAAAAAACATGAAATGTTTGTAATGGTGTGCTTTCTGATGCCGATATATATCATAAATTTGTTTGTTCTTTTGTTTGGTTTTTTTGTTTAGATCTACGAGAAATTCATTGGTTTTGGCAAGGCAGAAAGCATGGGAGACGATGATGGCGTCCCTCCAGCGTTAGCACAGATTATTGACAAAGTCTTGGAGCAGGATTCAAAGTACAGCTGAATTATTTTCTCTTTTGCATTAATGAAAATGGGCCTGGTCTCCAAAATACATTTGTTCGGCCCTTCGGGCCTCAGGTTGGTCTAAAAATAAAGCGGGGGGGGGGGACGGGCCCCCGGGCCCCTTCCCTGAATCCACCACTGCCTAGTGTTCCCTAGCCTGCATCGATGCCGGCCCATGCATCGTCTAAACCATTGCTCTATATAGCGTCTTCACATGACTTCACGTCCACCATATTAGGTTCTAAAACAATGAATTGGCGGCCATGTTGGTGTACCAAATCGATCCTGTGGGAGTTTAACCTTATTATGTAAAAATGTTCTTTTGTTTCAATAAATTTGCGTCGATGCTGGAAACGCGACTGAAAACGCTTTATACAGGATCGCCCCATGTAATGGAATCCAAGACAGTCTTGGATTCTGGATTCCATACCGTGGATTTCGGATTCCAGGTAATGGTTTTCAGTCTTTGTCAGTGGAACTTGGATTCTGGATTCCAATCGTTAGTGGGATTCCGGATTCCTTGTACTGTATTCCGAATTCTAAAGCCCAGGATTCCAGATTCAACGTGTAAAATTTTCCAGATTTCGGATTCCACAAGCAAAAATTTTCCGGAATCCGAACATGAGGTGCTAAGTTTTCTCCAGCAGAGGAAGTATCTGTGTTATTCTAAAACGGTTCTATTGTTTGTTTCAAACACAGAATTGATGAGATGCACGAGATGCTGAAGGAGCAGTGTAAGGTAGTCAAGGCAATTGGACAACGTAAAGGCGTGGGAGACGACGGTGGCCCTGGAAACAGAAAAAGCCTCTTTAACTGGTTTCCGAAGAAACAATAGGCGTCTTATGAGAATCCATACGTTTCTGCGAGTTTTCAACCCAATTCCAAGACAGTTATATTTTCCTGTTAAGTTGTTAGTTACAGAAAAATTAGAAAGGTCGGGGGTAAAGTATATACGACGTAAAATTTGATAGACGTGCTCAATCTTGTGTTCCTGCTCACTGTGAAGGGAACAAGAGAGTGAGTATTTCAAGCAACTCCAAAGTACATTGAAATTTGTGTTCACAATCCGATGTTTGTGCTTAAATATGAACGCAACACGAGAAGTAGTGTTTCAAACACTTTCGAAACACCTAGAGGTTGATCGAAAGTTGTATTTACAATCCCATATTTGTGCTCAAATATGAAGGCGACGAGAACTAATGTTTGAAACCATTTCTAAACCCTTTGAAGCGAGTTGAAATAGCAAGACAGCTTCAAAGGTGTTTCAGTATCTGATGCATGGAATACTATTCCAGTTGTTTCATTAATCGATTAACAATTCGTCAATTAAAAAGGTGTATAAAGACAAGAGAGAAGTCTCTCTTTCTTTATAGAGGTTAATAGAATAAAACATTGCTATGTAGAATTTGATCCCGACCACGCTTGTCTAATGCGTTTTTGTTCAAAAACACCTACATTTCGATGCCTTTAGGCCTTCCCTCCACACTACGTTGAGCGTTTTCATCGAAAACGATTCGAATTGAAAACGTTCTTGACGGTGGATCAAAGTGCATATACACGTCGTATTAGTTTGAACGGTCGAAAGCACATAAAAGCACCAAAAATGTCGCAGGCGCGTGTGTTTGAAGCATGCGCATAGAGTTAACCTTACAACACAACCGTTTTCGAAAGTTTTCGTGTGGACAGTCGGAAACGGATGATCAAAACAGTAGTGTGAACACGAATCGATCGATCGAAAAAACGCATTACGGTGTGGACACGGCCTTAGGCAATTTATAAATCACTTTCAAAGTGAGCGAAAGATAAGAGACATGTCTTGTAAATTCTGCCTGCCTGACTTTTATGATAATCATTTCTGCGTGTGTTTATCAGAAACAAAATTAGAAACAATGAAACTGGCAGTAAATCTCTTCTTCACATACGCAGTAGAATAAACTAATATTTCCCCCTGTTTTTCTCCGCCTTTCTTCACCTTTCAAATCTATTTCTCTTCTCTAATCTTTTATCTCTATCGCAACTACACTTAACTTTACTTGGTTATGACATTCTGCTTCTCTGTTCAAACCAGTGTGTAAGAAAGTGTTCATTTCTCATACGACGACCTGTCGTTAAATCGAATCCACGCCACAACAGCAGGAGGTCAGTGCTATCATTATTATTTGAAATAGACTGCTCTGCAAAATACCTTACATTATCAACCATTTATGATAAAACTATGCCATCGCATGTTTTTGAAGTAATATATCAAACATGAGATGCAGTGTTTCATCACCAGATGAAACACCGAGAAGAGAGTTGAAAATACGACGCGCAGCGGAGTATTTTTGACGAACTTCGAGGTGTTTCATCTGGTGATGAAACACTGTGTCGAATGTTTGATATTTCTTCTCAAACAAAATCATTTTTGAAGGAGAAATTAAGGATGCAAATACTAAGCAGTGTTTCATCCGATTTCCAAACACTCATTAAACATTAATTTCCTTTGTATTTTCTTAATGAATTATTAATGAGTTTGAGAACTGCAAATGAACAACTTTAAATATCTATTCCTTAAGCTTTTTTGTGACTATTAACAGACTTGCGTAACAATTGAATCGATTATTTGATTTTCAGCCATAGAATCTGTCAGCCTAAAAAAATGGTGTTTTAGAGGACGACTGGAAATAACTTGTAATTCTTCATCTTTCATGCTGTTTGTGATTCCCACTGCAAACATTTCAATTCCCCTTCTTTTCATTTGACCTACTTTCTCCTTTACCATGTCGGTACCAATGCCGCTCCACCCATCGGTGACAACTACAGTTACTTTTTTAACGCCTGAAATCATAACGTGGGAAAAATATTAGGGAGTCTAAGCCCCCCTGGGGGGGGACTCCGCATATGAAAGGGGTGGGGATGCTCGTCGGAAATTTTGAATTAAACCCCTAAAGGAGACCGATCTGGGCGTGGCCCAAGCTTTTTTTGACCCCTAAAAGAGACCATGTTAAAACACAGACAATATAGATATTTTTATATTTTTTCGCGTGCAACCCTAAACGAGACCTTCCCAGCTAAATATGATGACGTTTTGCCTAGAACACCCTAAGTGAGACCAAAATCCGACATTTATACCCCTAAGCGAGACGACGAGCATTCCCAACCCCTTCATATGCGGAGTTCCCCCCCCCCCCCCCGGGGTGTAAGCAGCGACGTTTTTGAGAGAGGCACTTCAACCGGAAGTGGACTTTTTGCGCACTTGAGCTGTGATTTTGAACAAACGTTTGGTCAAATCGTCTCTATAAGAGTAAAGACACATAGCCATACAAATTTGATAGCGTCAGAGCATATTAAAATAGAAAATAGCTCATTTCCGGTTGAGGAACGTCGCTCAAAAACGTCGCTGATTAAGCTCTAATAATGCAACGTGACCCAGTTGAATGTGAGAGATCAGGGGAGCGGAAGCCGGGGAGAATAGGCGGAGGGTGGGGTACGGGAGGCGGGGGAGGGAAGTCAGGTGAGAGGTAAGAGTTCTAAAAGGGTGGGAAACGGGAGAAATAGGGCCGGGGTTACGCTGTTTAATATTTCGCAACCCAAAAAGGGCAAAAAAAAATGAGATCCCCTCGCCCCGCTCGTTGAGATATTTGATACCAGTTTCACTGAACTGTAAACGCGATTCACATGTACCGAACGGTAAACGCGATTCCGGGACGAGATTTACCAGTTCTAAATTTTGTGAACAGACCAGTTTGTACAAGTCAGTTCCATTTACCGAAAAACAGCCGCGAAGGCCTGAAACTGGTATGAAAAATGGAATACGAATTTCCGTTTGGAACATTCCGTCCGCAAAAAAAAAAAAATTCCGCTGCAATTACCCAGAATGTCGTATAATAATCCAGCTACTTTCCAACCGGATTTTCCGGGACTTTCCAACGAGATTTTCCGGAATCTGTTTGTTCACCATTGTAAACAACCGTGACCGCCGTTTTAGTTTGGTACACCAACATGGTGTACGTGACGTCATGTGAAAAGGCTTCACATTCTAGTTGCCTCTAGCCTCTGTTTCAAAGCGAGGCTAAGAGCGAAACCATTGATATGAAATCTCATGCAAATAAAACTCATTTACACAACAAAGCTTTTGCACTTAGCCTCGTTTTGAAAGTGGGAGTTTTTGGAACTGGGAAAAATAGTTTTCTTACCAGGCCTCCCACTTCTTGCCCCACTCTTCTCTGTAAACACCTCGAAATTTACGGCCTCCAGAGTTTTACCAGTGCCGCTTGAAGATGCTTCGTAGAAAATGTTGTCCAAAGTATTATCCAGTGACTTCTCGTCATTATTATCATTAAACCTGGACGCTATGTTGATGTACTGAGAATAAGCGATAACAGACACTTGAACTTTGTCTTTTGAAATCGTAAACCTCTTTATCAGTCTCTTGGCAAAATCTTTTCCAAGTTTGAAGTTCTCTTCACCAATGCTGGCAGACGCATCCAAGACAATTGCCAAGTCGATCTTTTTCCCACATATTTTTTGTTTTCCTGTTGAAATGCAAAGAATTACATCAAAACACCAGCTCTTTCTTAAGTTTTCTTTCCAGTTTATAGTAGAATTGTTTTCCCTGCGAGCTCGCCTCTCACGCTGACTTCGCGTTACTTCTCCACGAGGATTGCGTGACAAGCCAAAAGAACATCTGCATTAACATCTGCGTTAAACATCTGCGTGGGAGGCTAGCTCCGAGCATGAGCAGTAAGGTTGATGTCTACCGATACCCATAGATTAAATAATCGATACCACAATCTCTACCACAACCAATGTTCTCTTACCCTGAGAGTTAAAGGTCTTTTAAAGCTACTTGCAAACGGACGCAACAACTCCCAACATTGTTGCCCAACAATGTTGGGAGTTGTTCCGTCCGTTTGCACGTAGCTTAAAGTTTGAACGGTTTCAAACTTTGCGCACTGACAACTCTTAACAACATGCAAAAGGGTGTGGAAACGGACGCAACGTGTAACATCCAACAATACTGCGAGTTTTTGGCCAACAATGCGTCCGTTTACAGAGGGCTTCATATACAGTACTCTACCAATAGGCCCCAAAATACTAAAAACAAAACTCTACCAATAGGCCAATTCCGAGTTGCTCAAGCCTTTGTTTCAAAGCGAGACTAAGTGCGAAGCTATCACAAGACAGCTTTTGCATTGGCCTCGTTTTCAAAGCGAGAGTTTTTTGAACTAGAAAATGGCCTATTGAATCATTTCCAGATACAAAAAAAGACCTACCTATTAAATCTATAGGCATATCCGGGTTCCAAAACCTCTCACTTTTAAAACAAGGCTAAGTACAAAACCTTTCTTTGCCCTCTGCTTTCTTGTGAAAATGAGTTTTATTTGCATGAGAATAAGAATCACTTTCTTCTCAATGGCTTTGCAGTAGACTCGTTTTGAGAGAGGGGCTTGGGACGACACTGAAATGGCCTATTTTGAGATAGAAACTTATATGCAATGGTTAGAAGAGCACAGGAAGAGCATTAAGAGAAAGAGAAGCAGATTATTTGTTTTTTTTTTTCTTTTTATTGTAGTGAGTTTTAATCGAAATAAAAAAAATTGAGAAAAAGTATTTTAGGTATTTCGAGAATGGAGTTATATATCGATATAAAATACATCATAACACTGACGGCACTAAGAACCCACGTCCGTTTTTCTTTTTGTTTTTCGAACAACGGAATTCACTTCGCACAAGCATGTTTGGTCGTGAACTTAGTGTATTTGCCGCTGTATCTATATTTCTTTGAATTTTCTTAACTAACGGGCATTTTTTACAGAAATATAAAAGAGATTAGCATATAGGCGTTTCAAGTGATAACCGATACAAGCTCTTGCGTGCCTGGTGGCACTTTCTTGTTCAGATTAATAAAACACCGTGGCAAGTATTCTTTCGGCGACTTCTGACACTTTACTATTTACGGCACCGACAAATCAGCTGACAAATGACAGGTCTGTTATCGAGTTTGAAGCCTTTCAAGTGAAAAACTTCGCTCAACGTTTTCTTTCGTCGTTTTGGAAGGGATTAACCAACACGGGGACCGGGAACAATTTTCAACGTCCATGTTTAATTCTAGAAGAAAAATCGGAAACGGCCAATTATTCCAACAATAAAATCTTTAAGCTTAGGGTGCACTATAAGTGTTCTCACGCACGTTTGTGCCAAGTTTGCGTTGAAGTTAATTCTAACTGGCTTCTAACCGATCAGATATCAGTGTTAAACATCAAGAATCGTTAAAAGCTCATATGTCACATTTTTACCAAGGGCGACCCTAAACCAACATGGCTTCAAGAAACCTAGACAAAATCTTACTTTTTTCTACCGACTTTGTTGATGTCATCATTGCAGCGTCTCAGATTTTAGTAGCAAAAGGATTTGCTAAGAAGTATTTTACTAGACGTGTTCTTAAATCTCCTTTTTTGATTAGGGAGGTTCTCTCGTTACAGGTGTCGCCCCTCCTCACACATTCCCGCGGCCTTACAGGTTTCTTAATCAACTGGTCATAACATGAAATGGCTCCATTTCGAAATTTCGGCAAGGAGGCGCTGCTGATTAGGAATTAAGGACCTCCCATAAATAAAAATGTCAGCAGTGAAAAACTTGGTCTTTTTTAGTTTGCATGCTTTTTCTTTTATATGCAATTTTTCCTGCCATTTATCATCTTTAACGGTTTATTACTTCTGACGATGTACTTGGAACAAACAAAACGTCAAGTTGAAGTCTTTTTTCTTTCCAGAAATGCGTTTATATGTCCTCATGTTTATCACCGCAGTTTGGTTTTTATTACGTCCAAAGTGAGAGAGGTTTTTCAAGCTCTCCGTGGAGAAGGTATCCGGCTCAATGGACCACAAAGCCGTGTGAATAAGATAGGTCTTTGATTACAGGCCTCAATTTTTTTTTAATACAAGTTCTCATTACTCTCATTATCTTACCTTCAGCTCCAAAATTAACAGCCACCACTAATAACGGCAACACCCACCAACAATTCATCTTCACTCGGATCACTTCAGTCCGTATCTTCATCAAATCCAGAGATAGCTGATAAGGTGATACTCGGTAAAGAAATATCAAAAGGTGTCGAATGTTTTCAAAAAACACAGACGTTTCGGGTTTATGAGCGTTCTTCAGTGTGAGAAAAAAAGCAGTGATTTGCTATCGTCAGTTCTTTACTGAGCGAGACTGAGCTGTCCAGTCTCATGCAGTCAACAATTGTACTTCCTGCTTGCCTACGGCGAATATTCTATTCAGTAAGCTGGTATTACCTCTGTCTAAAAACTGTGGGCGATCACAAAACATTTTCAATCGTGAATTATTAATTGAGCCCACAAGTACTGATTAATTGACAAATGTATCGTGATCGATACCAAAAATTTTTGTGAACGTTTTAGACAGCCTCTGTCAAAGGCGAGAACCACTTCACTCGCCGCTCAATGAAGTACCATCCTGGCAAAGCCCAATAAATATAACGCCTCTGTGAAAGGCTAAACCTGCAGCATTTCCACCGCATGTCCAAAACAGTCATTTCAACTGCGTTCATATGACAATGAGATTTGGAACCGTCTTGCGTTTCAGTGATCCAGCCCGAGTTCTATGTCTTTCGTTTAATAAGCTGGGAGGGGTACGCCGCTTTGGTCTATTGACGGTTGTCAGAGATAGGGTAGGTTCTCAGTGAGACACTTCAAGGGCAAAGAATAAACTGTTTATTTCAGTTAACGTCAACCTCCCTGAAAAACGCGGTTGGTATGTGGAATTTTAAGGTTGAATAAAGAAGTACCTTAAACACTGAAAAACCCATCCAGAAAAAAGCAAACCTCAGTGGAAGAAAGAGAGAATGTCAGTTTTATTGAAAGGATAAGACTGTGACACGAAGAAGCGGCGATAGCGGGGATTAGAGATTACCGTGAGCTAAAGCTCGTTATAAAATAGTCCATTTGTACGATGGCGTTATTTTTTTTCTACTACAACCAGAATCTTTTTTTTTTCCTTTCACATTTGAATTTAGTAATTCCAGCGAGGTTTAAATAATAAAAGGCCTCATTTGCACAAGAAAGCAAAACCCTGAAGGATTGTGGTCGTAGTAAAAAAAAAGAGACATCGCACAAATCAATAAAATTGCTAGATTTACCTTTCTATCTGTATATTTCTTTCGTCGTTTTGGAAGTGATTAACCAACACGGGGAGCGGTAACCGAAACAGGGTACGGAGAACGGGGAACGCGAAAATGAAAAATGGGGACAAAACAGAGAATTGGAAATAAAGTTACTGCAAGAGAGAATGATCCTCTCTTGGTTACTGATAGAGCTAGGGTTTTAATAAAATTTTGTTCCCAGTTTTCATTCTCCCGTTCAACGTGCGCTCTCCGTTCCTTGCTCCCTGTTCCTCATTATAGCAACTGTCGTTTTGGAAGGAATTTTTATCAAAACAAAGACGGTTTTCTATGTTCAATCACCAGCGTGAGGGCGCGTCGAATTTTGATTTTTGTCTCGACCTGAGAGAGTTAGGAGAGAGTTTCCGACGATTGAACAGTACCCTGATCGAAAGGTTTTATCGTTGTAAATTTTAAATTGGAAGCAGTTTACCAGTCCTAGAAGCTCTAAACATTATAACTCGAACATGTTTCCCAGCATTAGAACTGTATTGCTAAGGTTATGAAACCATCTACATTTAAAACTTGAGTAACAACATGAACACTGAACTAAATAGCTTTCCGGACTCGATAAGTTAATATCGGGCATTGAAACAAAACTGAATGCAAGGCTGACATTACGGCAAAGGGCTCATTTATTTGAGGCTAATATATCGGCTAACATAACTAGCCTTCCTCAGGGCCAGAGCTACACTGAAGGGGCGGGAAAGGGTTGACTCCAAGGGCTTCTAATGGAGATGGAGGCTCCATTTGATGGGCTCCTGTCGACCCATGTAAGGAAATTCTGGATTCCAGCTACTGGATTCCGGATACCAATCGGTAATGGGATTCCGGATTCTAAATTCCAGCATTCTGGATTCCACGGCAAAAATTTGCCGGATTCCAGGTTCCATAAAGAAAAATTTTGCGAAAATTTTACAAAAAAGTGCAAGCCTACACTCAATTCCCGGGAAGAATGTAGTGAATTCGCAGACCTTCTATTTTAGTATTATATTTTAGAGACCATTCTTAAACGCTTTTAGAGTTCCTCTGTCTATTGCTTTGTATTCCATTCACAGTCTATTTCTATAGCTTTCATACATGCGTCACATCTTTTACACATTTCACCCTACACTTTCTTTGCATACAGCTATTTCGAGAAAGGTTGTGGGAAAAAGTGCACGCGACAATACCGAAAGGTATTGTGGGTGGTTTTGAGTTCGATGTTCTTCAAAGAAATTTGATAGAATGGAACAAGAGGCCGTGGACGTGTGTTTGCGGGAGCTAAAGGAAAGCAACAAAAGAAGTTTTGACAGCTACACAGTCAGGAACAGTGTATTGATCATATCCCATATTACCTTTCGGGATCGTCGCGTGCACATTTTTGCCGGGACAACCTTTCTCGAAACAGCTGTATATATAGCGCGCGCGGAATATTCTCTTATCCCTGATGATGCCGTTGATCGGCGAAAGCTTGGATTTTAGATTTTACCCAGTTTTAAACAGCAGTTTAAGGCCTCACTAGAACAGTTTTATATATTTGAATGCCGGTTTCGCGGCCGATTTCAGAATCTGGATTCCCTTGCATGGAGCAAATATCTGCTGATTCGTTATTTACACAGCTGGTTTGTGATTGACTCAATAATTTTGTTTACATCTTGGGAATCATTTATCCTAAATAAATGATTTTTAACTGGTGCGCTAGATAAAGCTAACAATTCCTCTTCGTTTATCCGGCGTGTTATTCCAATGACAAAAACCTCAATTCCTTGATCTCTCATCATTCTCACTTTGTCCTTCAAAAATTCAACTCCTGTGGTGCTAAATCCGTCCGTAACGATAACAACCACCTTCCTGACATCTGTTCAAGGAAATAACATCATAAAGAAGAGTGTTTTAATTTTTATGTTTCTTTAATGTCAATTTTTTAATTCTAGCCACTACAACCAGTTGCAAAAGTACTTGAGACACTGTACCGTATTTTGGCTTAAATGGCCTGTCCATGATCGTGTGCTCGAGACCCCCCCCCCACCCCTTTTCAAAGTTGCTAGCAATACAAAACCATGCTCAAAATTTCGAGGAACAACTTTGAATGGGGGGGAGGAGGGGGGGTCACTATTTTATCTCACAGACCTAGGCCTGTGACTAGCAGAGATTTGAAGCAAGACAGGTTGTTTTTTCGTGAGAGTGTGTCAACATTTTTGCAACTGGTTGTAGCTGGCTTCGGTAATAATAATATAAGAGGACTAGGAGCGAAAGCCGGATTCAAACGACAGAAATACGAAAAGTAAGGAAATTCTTAAATTGATACATCAAACACGCGAGAGAGTGTTTCATCTGATATCCAAACACCCAGAGCTAATGTATCAAACACAGGATGGAATGTTTCACCTGATATCCAGACGTTAAGAAGTAATATATCAAACACGAGATAAGGTGTTTCGTCTGATATTCAAACACTTGGAAGTAATATATCAGGCACGAGAAGGAGTGGTTCATTACTACATACTCAATATAGCACCAGGTACTATGAATACATGACTATACCACTATATACCATCCATTGCTTAACTACAGTAGTTTTTATAACCAACCTACTTACCACGGTGTCCGATTCTCGCTCCTCCTTTAACCCCAAACAAATCATTGGTGACCATTTTTAAAGCTCTTCCCGTGCTAGTGGAAGATGACTCGTAGAAATGCCTGTCCAACGCCCTCTCCAATTGCGTCTCGTTATAGTAATCATCAAATTTGGGAGCAACGTCAATGTGTTGAGAGTAGGACACGAGCGATATTAAAACCTCGTCTTTGGAAATTTCAAATTGCCTCAACAGTGTTCTGGTTAAGTCCTTGGCAAGTTTGAAATTCTCTTCACCGATGCTCGCAGAAGCGTCCAGAACGATAGCCAAGTCAATCTTCTTGGCGCATTTGTGTCGTGTTGCTGTGAAACGTTACATTTATGTTATGAGTAAGGAGACCAAAACGTCATCAAAGTCTGTAGGAGTCTTGTAGGTTTTGCTGTCTGATTTGTTTTGTAGGTTTTTGTGGGACTTAAAAGATATTCCAAATTCGCGCCAAAATTGTTCTAAAAATAGAATGGTTTGTAAAACGCTGTGACACGAGTATCGATAACTAGTAATTATCATGGTTAAAAGCCTTGAAAAAGTGCACTAAAAAAACTCTTTCAAAACGCCACCTAATTTCATTTAATAGGTTGTTAATCAAATGATACACATCTTAGTGCGTTTATGTGTGTTAACTCCTTTTTCTACTCCGCTGGAGATGTTAGTTCCCAAGGCCTTCTTCGCAAGCTGTACATGACTGTCTTTGCTCGCTGCACTTGGGTAAACTGCCTGGGTGAACGGCATGGCTGTGCCGGACTGCGCATGCGGTAGGTTCTTACTATGGGAATTCAAGGGTTTCTCGGATGGCGAATAGCCTCTCTTTTTCTTTAGGTTTGCAGTGAGGAGAGACTGCTCGTAGTCTACCGGTTTCTGTGTGGTGAGTGCTAGTCGATGCATATTGATTCTTTCTGGTGTCAAGGAAAACTTTGCTAGAGTTTTTAAGGCTTTGGCTTAAGTTGGTTATCTTACCTTCAGCCACCGCCAAAAACAAAAAGGACCAGTAAAATTCCATTTTCATCGATATCGTCCCCACGGATTGCTATCGTTTGTGACCTGCCGATGTTCATTGAAGAAACCATCTGTTTTATGATTTTTCCAAGAAGGAATGAATAAAGAGCCTTACGTTTTGGTGCTTTAAGGGAGACGATAAGAAACTTAATATCAGTGGTTTAAGCTACAATCTTGGACAAAACGTGTTAAGAATTTTGCACTTTTTTATTTACAGGAAGCCTATCCCGCGGATTTAGTATCGCTGTGACCCCTTTCCCACCCCACCCTGGTTAATGTTATTCATCCGGAGGCAGAAATGATTCAGCCGGAGTTCAACATTTTTAAATTGTCTTCTTGGGGGAAGTGGTGGGGGGGGGGGGAGGGTATTTTTGATTGATGCCAGTGTTTTAACGAAATGATCCGAAATTAACTAGACATGCAACATCCATTTTATTGACATTTCAGTTTTGTCCAAAATTGTAGGACCAAAACACTCAAAGAAGAGAATGAGACCATTCTCTTAAGGTTGCGTTCGATTGGGAAATCCGGATTTAGACGCGAAATCCAAAAATGGATTTCACCTCGATCCGCGGAGAAATCCGTCCTCGGGATGGATTTCAATTACGAAATCCAAATCCGGATTTCATGGATTTGCGAAAAAGGATTTGCAAAACTATCCTAATGAACAGCGGTCTTCTTTTTGCCGAATTATGCGTGAGCGTGAAGACCGCTGTTCTTAAGGACAGTTTTTCAAATCCTTTTTCGTATTTACCGATCGAACGGTAAAAAGGAAATCCAAAAACAGATATTTCAGCCTTGAAATCCGTTTTCGGATTTCGCGTTCAATTTCAAATCCGAAATCAGGATTTTAAAATCTTAGTCCAGATTTCCCAATCGATTCAACGACGCGAAGGCAACGGGAACGGAAAAAAAACAATAGGTTTAATGAGCAAAACAGTAACTTTGCACGTGCAGCACACTTTTTTGTAATTTCCTGGCCGATATTTGCACGACCTCAAAAATTGCCTAATTTCACGTTTTACCGAGAACGTAAACAAGCAACGACGAAATTTTATCTCTCTTTCTGAACTTGGATATCGCCCCTTGGAATTCAACTTCAGGAGGGTTCGCCAACATTTTACAAAGTAAGTGGGTAGGAATAATCGCTATAAAGACTGAAAGAACGCATTCTCGTTTCCGTCGCGGTTGTTGAATCGTAAGGTCCCTCCGATATTACAGATGACTTCCCTCATTCTGGAGAACTCAAAGAAGTTTTATCAGTGCTATCGGGGAAAATTATCAGTTTCTTCTTCCTTAAGTTAAGGATTTAAAGATTGCGTTGGTATACAAATTTACCATTTTAGTAGCACTGTAAAGGAATAGATAGGAATTGTCGTTAATCGGGCGTCAGCCATGAAATGTTCAGCGAAATACTGTGCTGACATCATTTCCTCGCGTCATGTAAAGAAAAGCGAGAATATTTAAATGGCATATTGTAACAAATTAAACACACCCTTGCTCATTTGAAGCTTAGACTGCGAGCAGTCACTTATTTTTCTTTGCAAAGTTACTTCACGAGTAACCTATGGAACTCCACGAGTAACTCATGTCGCGATCAACGAGGGCGTAAACTGGGATAAGAGCTAGACGGATTTAGCCGGATTTTAAGAGAAAAGGTGGACTGCAAGCAGTCTTCAAGTTATTAAAGTTAAGTTAAATGTCGATGTCTCATAGGGAAAACTCAAGGTTATCACTACAATTGAAGCTCCTTTAACTTTAACATTAACATGAACACAAAGCCATTAACTCGACACCAGCCGCACTACGTTAACACAATAACCACAAAGCTCTGGCTACCACAATGGCCTTTTTTGAAACATTTACTGGTATTGTTACTTGAAACTTCCAGTTAATGGCCACTCTTGCTGACAACTAACCGCCACCATTTCATTGTGCTAAATCCTAGTATATTTTTCAATGATAACCTTCACTCTGGCCAACCCTGTTTTTGGAAAAATACAATTTCTCTTTTTTCAAGGTCCGTTAACAACATAGCTAACATTTGATGACCATAAATCTTCATAATAAGACAGTAAATTTAATCTAATTTAATTCTTTGATTAAGGGACGATATCATACGAGCCCCCTTCCTTTTACACTGTGACCACCAAATGTACTGATCATGGCCACTGTCAATAGATTGACCAGGTGATCAAGTGTAACTATTTAAAAAATTAACAGACTGCTTGCAGTCCTCCTTTCCTCTTAAAATCCGTCTAGTTCTTATCTCAGCCAGCGCGATGCAAAACCACGACGTTATGTTACAACAAGGGATTGGGATGACCTTATCATGATGTTACGCCCTCATTTATCGCGGCTCGCTGCTTGCGTGCTTGGGTTTATTTCGAGTACAGTAACTTTGTAAAGAGAAATAAGAGACTGCTCGCAGTCAAAATACAAAATCAAAGCCGATGCAACCTTTTTCTAGGGAACCCTGATATGGTTATCGGGGATAAATAGAACAAGAAGCCTCTCGTGAAACGTAGCCCTTGACATGCCGCACCGCCCTCCTCCCGACAAAGGACGTAAGCTTTTGTCACGCGTCGGTCATTGCAAAATTGTCTCAAAATCAAGAACGTACTTCGCACATGACGTTGTAGGACTCTAAAAAGCAGCTCCTGAGAGAAGGCAAAACTTAACTGGACGGGAGCTAAATTTTATTACAGACTTTGTACGTGTGCTTCATTAACTGCTTAGTTTTCAGCTCTGACCCGGGTAGCTCGAATAATGGTTCTCACCAAAGGGTTCACTAAATGGAGACCATAGACTGAATAAATTTCTCAGGGTTGTAAAATTGCTTCCCTAAATTTTTCAGCGATCCAAGCGTCTCTTGTACATTTTAACTTTGCCTACACTTTTGTTCATTTATTTTTCCTTTTTTCTTTTTGAAGACGAGATCATGTGTTCCTTTGTTCTCGCCAAATGTAAGCGAAATTTTCTCCTCAAAGAAAATCTTTACTCTGATGAGAGGCAATTGTTTTAACCAAAAATACTGGGGTCCATAAAAAAAGTCGTGAGCAAACATTAGAAGTATCTTGACCCTGACAAGTAAATCACTTCAACGTACTTACCAAATGATTTGATGTGACCAACCAGTAATTCGGTGAAGCTGTGATCGCTTTAGTTATTACGAATTCGAAACTATGGAGCACCTGTGCTCTTAGACGATGAGGTAAATAAATTATTGTATTGTATTGTATTGTATTGTTGTAGACTGTGGGCGGACATCAAAGACCACGGGGCGCAGTAGCTTTTTAGTCGCGGAACTTGTAAGCTGTCTTGTTTCACACTTTTCTCTTTTAGGCGGGTGGGGGCTGGGGAGAAAGAAAAAGAGAGCGCGGGGCGCCTTTTCCCCCTTTCCATCGTCCCCCGCGCGCTTGCTATCTTGCGATTATTGCTATTTATTGGGAAACCCCAGGGGGAGCCTTGATCATGATAGGAGGAGATTGCCATCTTCCCAGCATGCCTTGCGCCTATTTCGAGTTGTTTCCGGTCCGTATGATGAAAACATAAAATTTTACTTCAAGTTTCGGAGAAATTTTCGCCGCTTTAAGGATGAGATATAGAGTGAAAGTAGGTCTTTCCGTGATTTCTCATATAACGTGCAAGCATTTGCATGCAGTACCAAGAACGAGAAGTCCAAAGGCTACTGCAAAGCTGATTTAAAACAACGTATACTGTTTTTTATAACAATATTTCGGCTTTGTCAGGTTTACAGATGTTACTCATGGATGCAGTGGCCGATACCAGCACAGGCAGAGCAGGCAGCCCAAGCTCATTATGAGAGTTTCAAATCATTTAAAATACTAGTCGCCCCATGTAAGGGAATTCTGATTCTTGTTCAATCTGAAGTCCAAGAAATCTTGCTCGTGGAATGAGGAATCGTGGGCTTTGGAGTCCGGAATAAAGCTCAAGGAATCTGGAATTCCTCGAAGAATTGTACTCTTCCAGAGACAAAAAATAACAAATCCAGCCCTGGAATCAGGAATCCTCGGAGTGGTATCCAGAATCTTGGATTCCTTTACATGGGTCCGGCTAGCCTGCAGAGTAGGCTTTTTTTTTAGCGAAAGCACGACCCAGACCCGCCATAATGAAATTAAGCAATTGAAAAATCACCAGGTTACATATGTGTGGCCTCGTATTGCGTAATTCTAAAATGGCAGCGGAAGTTTTCGGTACAATATAGTAACCAGTCAAAAGTATATCAAAACAACTCGGTTCACCACCTAAAAGAAAAATTGTGCAATAGCCCAAAAATAAAACTTTCGTAACTAAGCGCCCGAAACTGTCACCTTGTTTGTTTAGCTGCAACCAACCAGTTAATCCAGTCATCAGGCTTGCAAGTGCAGACATGGGACTCACTAGGGTGGTGTTAACAAGTAACTTACGTTGAGCTCTTTAATTTTTTTGCGGGACATTACACAGCTTTGTGTACTTCACTTTGAAAAAATGTATATATTTAATTTAACGAAACTCAATAACACTCTGAGCCGGTTTGCCTTCTCATAGCAAGAAATTCACCAGTCGTAGCTGCTTTCCTCCACCCTACCCTGGAAAGTATGTAAATCAGTTCTAATCAATTTTGCGTGGCAAAAAGCACGCGCGAAAAGTTGTCCGTTTCACAGTTGTCTTCGCTGCGGTGGAGAGAGAAGGAGTTCGTTTGTTGGCTTCTGAACACTGTTTTAGCCTAAACTACAGCGATTTTACCTTCCTAAATGAGCGAATTTTTCGATGGTAATTGCGAGGACGACCTGGATGGCAGTAGTGGCTTCAGGGGAATTCTGGTGCTGCGAGAAATCTTTCAAGTAATTTTTGACGAGGGAAGCTAACTCAGGAAAACAAGACTGAAATTGATCGTTCTTCGCGCTATATTTTTAGCTAGCGGAGAAGGAATTGGGATAAAAACTGGGACTGTGTAAAACTCGTTTTAAGAGCTCAAGTACTAAATACAGATGAAGAACCAAGTCGCCAGTCAGATTGGGATGGAAGACGAAACGGAAAGCTGCTTCGCTTCACCGGGATCCATCTTCTCCATTGTCGACAACATTCACTGGGCGATCGCCAGCGCTAGACACAACAAAGCTTATGTTCTTCGATTTGTACCTATAGTTCAACGGATCACCAAAGTTCTGAACGGTGCAGATGTTAAGTTTATCCGCCAAGCGGAATTCTACAGCGACCTGAGGGAAACTCTGTTCAAGATTGAAAGCCACGTGAAAGAAAACTCCACGCGTGGGAAATGGATGAGCAAGTTGTTGGCGAAGAAGAACCAGAAAAGTGTCGAAGAATTTGAAGAGCATGTTGAACATCTAATTACTCGAATCGTCTTCTCCTTTGCGCAACGAGTTCAACTACTGAATATGGCTCGCCAAAAACGACAAAGAAGAAGGGCCTTATCGGAAATTCAGGAGGAAGACGAATCAAGCGAAACACGTAGCAACGGGACTGCTTGTTCTAGCTCATCCTTCGAGGAAGAGCCATCCAGTGAAGAAGCATGTCAAGAGGAACTTACAGGAGAACGTTAAATTTCAAGGTCAATGCGCTGATAATCTAAAGGCATGAATCAAATGACATAAGAAGTGTTTAAGAGATGGGCGTCGCGGTTTCTCGGAATCATTAAACATTTCTGACTTTGCGGTAAAAATCCTTGGTGATTGAGCTTTCTAAACGAGAAGCTGAATAGATTACCATATTATTTATTATATAAACCAAAGGACGCTTTTTCGAAGTCACGTATTCGGGTGAAATCTAAATTAACTTGGAAGGGAAAATAGTTGTTGTACTTCATACCCGTGCTAAACAGAAATGTGTGTCTATTATATAGTGCGTGGTTATCATTTTCTTTAGGGTAAACAAGTAGGCTCTTGAAATGTAAATTAGCCTCTCTAAAATGATGAATCACTTATCTTTATTTTGAATATTTTTGTGGGGGCTCACAGCTGTATAAAAAATTGTGAGGATATAAAAAAGTTATTTGAAGCAGTTATATTTAAACATTAATCATGGGAAAATGATACACAATAAAGTTGAATTCACTTGCTTGGCATTCAGGTATTCAGCCAAACCCTTAACATAATCCGCTATTTGGATGATAAATACTGATGATAAGCAATTATTATCGCTATTTCACCCATCGGGTATGTTTTTTCATAATGTTTGGCCATGCTAACAATGGGAGGAACCAAATAATTTGCCTGACTTTACAGTGAAATACTGTTAAAATCTTCCTCAAGGAAACCGTTCACAAAAGCAATGGACTCACACTACAATGAAAAAAGCTTTGGGCTGTATGCAGGTGTCTCTCTAACAACAAAATGGGAGACATCAGGAGCAGAGATGTCTGTTCACAGGCTGTCAACCAAGGGAACAAAAGTTTTGCTCAATTTACCACCCTAAAATAATTGATAACCTGGTGTTTCAGAATGCTGGACTTCTTCCACACTGATAGTTTGTATGTGGCATATCACATGCTAAACACGCCAACATTGCACCTCAAGGAAACAATGGAAAAGAAACACTCTCACATGACATCACAAGCTTGTCACACCAAATGGCTGAGCAGTTCAAAATTATGTTTTGCTTTCCATTGTGGGTGGGGATGGGGGATAAACCTTGCATCACATTGTACAAAAAGAAGTATGGATATAGTGTAAAAATTTCTTCTTTACTAACAATTTTATTTACATAAATTTCTTTTATATACAAAACTTGAAAACAGACAGATGCTTTGTAGATATTCCAAATGCAGTGTCAAGGCCTGAAAACTTTGAATGTTGAAAGATACTTGTTCATGCCAAAGTTATGCTGTAATTGTCCCATTTTCTCTATTTTGCGAACAGATAAAGTTCTTTTGACTGAGTGTCATCTCTCTGGTAGTTCATCTAGCAGTGTGCTACCGAGGAGTCCTCTTCTGAATCTTGAGATGAAATGAACATGGGCTTTTAGATAATCTGGCGTTCTACCTAAAAGGAACAATATAAATTATATATAGGATGAGTGTTTTACTTTTCCCAAAATGCGACATTCCAGTTGCCACTTTACATTCATTTAACATGTTTTAAGTTTCCAACACATACTTCCACAGAAAGGATGGTTGTAAAATAAGATATTACCAAGGCCCTTCTAGCAAGGGGAGTACATATGTCCGAAGTCTGAATTTTAAATATGGTTTTTTGCATTTTGAGGAGTAGGCAATGTCCCTGTTGGTATTTAAACCATCTATTTTATTTGTCATCACTTCATGTAGTCTCATGTCACTGTTTCAAGGCCAGGTCACTTGTGGAAATTCTATCCTAACAGGGCCCCATTACCTGATCTTGGTCCCTGGAGCTTCACAGCAAGCTGCCTCATGACAAAATCAATACTATCACTGGGGTCTGTGAGACCAATCATATCAACATATCTAAAATAAAAACATTATGGTTACTTGGCTAATAACTATAGCAATGCTATATAACATTATTACCATTATATTAAGATATTAATACCACTAGAAAGTCAGCTAAAGTGATAAGAAGACTGTCTGTAACAAAAGATGGTTCAAACTGATTGAAACTCTTTCTAATGGCCCTTATTTTGATTTGGCAGCAATCATAGTACAAATTTAGATGCTGGTTTGTACAATGTTCACTAAAAAAAAATTAATGACATGAATACACATGGAATTCCAACTGTCATGCCACCATTGTAGTACAAAGTATCCAAAGGATCCATAGATCTAATGTCAACTAGTTGAAGTTGAAAATGGATAGAAATAAATAGTTTAAATAGTTCTCATTTATAACTCACTTGAAACACTTCTGTTTATTCAAAGTGAATAACAGATAGTCAGCAATGAGATCTTCACCCACGACATGGTCTTTAAAACATCCTGCAAAAGAAATACAAGTAATGTGACACTTTAAAATCAATGTCTTAAGTTTTTTTTTATTGAGTCAACTACTTATGTAAGTTCATTCCACAATAACAAAACAACCTGTTTAATTTTCCACATGATCTAATTGCAGCCAAGAAAGCATGCACCTTGTAAAAGGCTTTATGGTTGACAGAACACTTTAGTTCAGCTTAGAAACAATGTAGAAACGTGTCTTGCTAATTTTTCACAGACACTTTAACAGTAATAAAAACAGTACCGGTTAAAGCCAATTTCATTCCCACTTCTGCTGTTGGTATGTACGGAGCCATGATACCTTAAGGAGATGAAAAAAGCCATACATACATGTTAATATAGCAATCAAAAACTGTGTAACTGTAGCAGGTCCCAGCTTGGTTTTTTCAGTACATTCTACAAGTGTTTGCAGTTTATTGCTGCTTTGCACATTATGTCATGGCAGCCAAACAAAAGCGTTTCTTTCCTCTGGGAACTAAACTTCATTTTCATGTAAATTATATAATAAACGTTTATTGCATTGGCCACCAACACGGCCGCCTTTAATTGCGACATGGTTGTAAACCAAGAAATTTCTACCTGGCGTATCATACATGTATGCCATTGGCTCATCACAAACCTGCAATATATAACACATAAATTAAATATGAATTAAGCTTGAACATTCGAAGACCATTTTATAAACTGTTCATGTGTGGATTAATGTAACATCAGTAAAGAGTTACCTTGATTCTATTTTCAATAGATGTGGTTATCCCAGGAACTGCTCCAACTCTGGTAGCTTTGCCTGAAATACATAAACTATAACATGACCAATGATTACAGAAATTACATCAACAAATTATTACAAATCAAAGAACCAGAGTTTCAAGAATTGACATTACAGTTGAGAAAGAGAATAAAAACCCCATAATCATGGCAGGACAACCTTAACGGGTACAGCAGTAGACTGCAATTTGGGAGGTCGACAATTAAATTGTCGACCTCCCAAATTGCAGTCTACTGCTGTACCCGTTAAGGTTGTCCTGCCATGATTATGGGGTTTTTATTCTCTTTCTCAACTGTAATGTCAATTCTTGAAACTCTCTTTTGATCCCTGGAATAGTTTGTGTCTTAATATAACTGAGAGATGAAGGTATTGTCTTTGCTCTGCAAATGGCTAGACCTTCTTGTGGCTTGGATGACAGCATAATATGGCAGTCCCTTCTCCAGTAAAAACATTGCCCATACCTTTCTTCATGTATTTTCTTCTCAGTGCATTGACTAATGAAGACTTTCCAGTATTTGGTAAACCACAGATTAGAATGTTGTAAGGCTTGTCTGGTTCCTTGAAAGAAAATTGTTTAGGTTTAATAAATTAATATCAAATAGTAAATGATGTACGCGGGTAAATAAACTTGACAAATTGGCCAACTTCCAGTGCATTGGTCTTCGAAGCTCAGCGGGTAGAGCACTACTGTGCATCCTGTTGAAGCACTGATATTTTCTCCAGTTTAATTTGCAATTAAACTGTTTAAATTGCAATTACTGCTGCGATGATTATATTTTCATTTAAGTTTGTAATCTTGCAGTTCACATCATCTTCATTCAATAATATGATAAATTAGAATCTTTTGTGCTTGTGCTTCCAGTGCATTTGCATAGCACATGTGACCCATCCCTAACAATGCTCTATATTCTTCATCAAACAAGATCATAAAGACCTTTGGTGATATAACGATTTAAAAAGTTTAGAGTAGATTATGGAATCACACTTACTGGTCTGATATATGTTCCCTCATATTCTGCATCCTTTATAGCCTCTAGGGCCGTGGGAATTATCTGTTGAGACAATAGAATTCTTTGCTTACTTTTTCAATGATACACACTCTATTTCTTAGAATAAGTCCCCCTCCCCCCCCCCCCCTCCTCCCTTTTAGCACCTCTCCTCCCAGGCGTGGATCTAGGATAAATACTGACCGATTTCCTAAACAAGCACCAAAGGTGCAAGCTCCTAGCGGGGTCTGGGGGCGGGCTCCCTCACTAGTAACATTACCGCACAAAACAGTTCTTGGTATACAATGATTTCACCTGAAAAAGCAACGATTTGATGGGATGTGCGTGATGAAATCTGCGCCCTTAGATATTCATACAGGGAGTTCCCCATTGTGATAGGTGAAGAAGTAGAGTTGCCTAGACATGCTTTACCTTTCTGATACTATGATGATACTGTGCTTTACTGTCAGTAAACATTGCTCTGATACCGTCATCTTCCAGACATGTAAGGATATCCTTCAATTCAGATAAAAACATGTGTATAATAAAAGTCATGGTCATATTATTATTATCATCAAACAAGTCCCA
The DNA here is from genome assembly GCF_958299795.1 of Porites lutea. Lineage (NCBI taxonomy): Eukaryota > Metazoa > Cnidaria > Anthozoa > Scleractinia > Poritidae > Porites > Porites lutea. Next base: position 1,011,533 of record NC_133212.1, on the reverse strand, counting down.
GCCAATTAGCAGAGCAGGGAATTAGGCAATTAGGATAAAAGTCAATTAAAATATCCTATATGCAGGTTCTCTTTGTGAATTTTACCAGGGTGTAAGTAAATCCACTATTTCCTTTCTTACTATAAAACACAAAAAACATGAGGCTCCAATATTTCAAAATATTGTACCTGTTTCTTCTTCGTATTTCCTAAGAGATCTGCCTTGTTCAGCACCAAGACATGTGGTCGGCCTTGTAATTTTTCTTTTAACTTAGGATTTCTTCCAGAAAAGGGAATTTAAGTGAAGTTAAGGAACAAGGATTTGGGTAGCACAAACAGTACCTTGAGGGAAAGATCTGTAAACATGACTGTTTAATACATGTAAATATGCATCCTCCAAAAGATCAGTATGGGTCGGCACATATATACATCTCGAATAGGCTTTACAGCTTATTTATTGGTCCTTTACTTTGGTAAGTGTACATCTTTGATGACAATTACTGTATTGTTCTTTATTGTAACCTCAGGTCTTAAAAAGTGCAAAAAATTACTGTTTGGAAACTCCATTACATACAGGTGATCACACATAGTACTTTAAGTCAGCCTTGTTTTCAGGACGTCATCTCCTCCACCCAGAAGCGGGCTGAAGGAGGGGGTGGGGGTGTTGCGGGGTGGGGGGAGGGGGTTGAGTTGTTCTAGCAAGTTTGCATATAATCGCTTTACTTTAATCATACAAATTTTTGCACTGAAAAGGATATTCTCGCATCATGAACTTCTATAACACAGTCGCATTTTTGTAATCGGAGTTGCATCATACGTAAAGCTGTAACAAATATATCAACAATGAATGAGTTGTCATAATGGAGATTGTTTCCTCAGTGTTATCGAAAATAATTTCAACAGCGCTGAGTGACAGACCCTTTGCCATGTGTCCTGGGAACCACTTGAGAAAAACACTGGGATGGAAGTCATTTGGAAGGTGGAAAGTTGGTCGAAAACTTGAGTTTGCCAGCCACAACTCCGCCCGACTTACGTACGGGCTGACCGCCATCTTGGATTACCTCTGACGAGCGCGTTGCATTGTGGGCATGTTTGATTTACCGCTGAAGAATCCGGAAAGACCGCAGGCGGATAAACAACGCTTGAATTCCGCAGGGCTAACAGTGTCGATGCAGATGTGGTTTCAAAGCGTCGTAAACAACATATGAAAGTATTTTAAAACGTTTAATTTACAGCTTGAGAAGAGCAAGGAAAATGCCAGGAATTACAAGTGAGTTTTCGTTGAGAAGCATAAAAATGAACGCGAGAAATGCAACAGGAATGTCGCTATATCAGTAACGTATATATATCAGTGGCGTCGTCCTGAGTTGAGTTTCGAGATTATAATATTTACTCTTGGCATTAAGGGTTCTTTCTATTTTCCCTTTTGACGACAGGTATTTTAACAGACGGCTGGGAACGTTCTGAAACAACCAATGGAGTTCCATATTATATAGAGTATGTACAACAAGTAAAATTAATATAAGTCAAAAATATGACCATGTTGTTTATAAAGCTTGGTTGCATTGAGGGTTTGTGTGTTTTGGCAGCCACTATAAGTACATGTAACCTTACCTATTTTGCAGTAAAGTATAAGAAACAAAGACTTAGTTGTCACTGGTCTATATGGCAGTATGAAGATTTCGGTATTCTACAACTTGTTCTTGGTAGTTTTTTAGTAGTAATATTAATAGAAATTTGCCGTTTTTATCCTACAGATGTTCAGTCGTCTGTTAAGTTCATCTAAATGATGCACTTAACAGAAGATTTTAATGCCGTGAGACGTTTAATACGTCTGTCTTATTTACCGTTTTTATACCAGAAATTAAAGTCGTCATTAACGACTTTAACGTCTGTAGCGTATAAAACAGCTATTTACATGGAATATTTAAAGTGATAGTAAAAGTGGTTATAAAATTTAAAAGTTGAACACACTATAATCATTAAACTATTATTGCACCTGTCAGAGCTGGGGGATTGAAAGCGTAAACCCAGTGGGTGTGTGATAATAATTATTTCAGGGCTCAAGCCACTTTAAGTTTCCCCTTCCCTGAGAACAAATGTGTATCAAATTACATTGTACCATTCCAAGAGTGTATTGCCAGATCGCCGATCTGATGTATGTGAAATACAGTTTGAAATTCATGTTACCATGATCGTAACCTGTGAGCAAGCTGTCCGGGGGACTCTGGCGGGGGATGGGAAAAGGAAGGAGAGCTTGGAACTACATCTCTGAAATTTGAATATCTGCATTGAAAAAGTCAATGCGAAATGATGATTGGTGGAGATGACATTAGTAATGATGTCATCATCCTTAATTGGCATCTGTTTTTCAATGTTTGTTAACATGCGCGCTCGGTTCCGCTTCGCGCTGATTGGTGGAAATCTGACAGCTCAGTCGACGGGGAGCCACAGGAGAACTGGGGCTGGAATTTAAATTGCAAGCTCTCCTTCCTTTTCCTGCCCTGCCGCCAGTGCGCCTGGAGAGCTCGCTCTCAGGCTATTGTTATTGTGTCTAGGGGGACTGGAAGCAAATTTGAAGGTAATCTCAGTAAACTAGAAAATTATAATACACTGTGAGTATTTATAATAAGCTGTACCTAATGAATAATCTCACTATTTTCTTGCTACAGCCATGAAACAGAAAGAACTCATTGGGATCACCCAGACATGATCAGTTTATTGGAAGAAATAGGTATTAATTTTGATCCAGGCTGAAAGTTCCCTTGAATATTATCTCCTGTTACGTTAGCTTAGTACATTTGTACTCTAAGCAGGTCCTGGCTTCCGGATAAGTTTGACAACATACCGTAAAATTCCGAAAATAGGCCCCTCCATGTATAAGCTCCTCCAAATATAAGCCCCCCAAACTTGTAATGCAAAAAACCCTTCATTTAATCCCCCTCCGAATAATACCTCCTGGGGGCTTGTACTTGGAAATTGCCCCCTAATATTAAGTAAAACAGGGTTCGCACAGTCTTGAAAAGTCCTTGAATTTTAGGGGAAGTCCTTGAAAAGTCCTTGAATTCCATTTTTCCTTGAAAAGTCCTTAAATTTCTGTGCAAGTCCTTGAAAAGAGCTTGAATTTTCTTCAACTTTGAATGTAGTAGCCTGGAAATAATTTTTTGATGTTTTTTGGTTGTCCAAGACAGGATATAAATCGTAGCTCAGTGAATGTAAAGGTCATTTACATAAAGTGCTCCATGTTTTATGCAATAATTAACTATCAGTTTAAGACAAGTGAACTGAAAAATGTAGAGAATTTGGTGAAGCAAACAGTTAATGCCTTAAAGTCTTATTAGAATATACTGGGAATATGCATTTTTGTACAATCTGTGAAATTATATTCCTAGTAGGTTGTCCTTGAAAATCTAATGTGGTCCTTGAAAAGTCCTTGAAAAGTCCTTGAAAAATGGTTGCAATTTTTTGTATGAACCCTGTAAAACAAAGCAAAAACAGTAAATTTCCTTCAAACTAGAAGCTAGCCCAATCAATTTTGAAATGCAAATTTCCCTCCGTACATAAGCCCCTCTGAATATAAGCTCCTCCAAAAATAAGCCCCTCAAAAAGGTTCTTTAAAAAATATAAGCCCCGGGGCTTATTTTTGGAATTTTACAGTAGCTTCATGTATAATAAATGATTTTTTTCTAATTTATCTGTAGAGAGTTTAAATAATATCAAGTATGCTGCTTACCGCACAGCCATGAAACTGAGAGCCATCCAAAAGAAAACACAATGTAAGTGATTAATAATATGACAAAATTTTAAATCATTGGAAAAGAAAAGGACATAATTTAAAGTATAATGAGTCCAATATGTAAGATAGGAGTGGGCACTTGTTTTTCTGCCCAAGTTTCTCACTAAATCTCTGTCATCATTAATTTATTCACTGATTTCACAGGAATCTTTCTTTTATTAGTAATTGCTACAGAATGATGAATTTATTTGTTAAATTACTAGTCCATTCTTCTTCAGTTTTATTTTTTTAATTTACCTACACTATGTAAAAGTTGAGATGACTTAATCAATTCTCTAATTTTTTTATTATTATTCTATATTTTGATTAGTATACATGGTTGGTCTACATGCCATCAAATCAACCTTTGATGACAATGGCATCAAAGACGGCTTTGTTGACGGAAACCTGTCTGTAGAAGAATTGATGACAATAATTACTGCAGTCTTTGAAAACCAGTCTGGGGTTCGTGGCACTAATCGCATTGACGTATCCCTTGGAAGTGAACTGGCTTTGAACTGGATTCTTAATGTCTATGATCCGTGAGTACAATATGAATTTAATGTCAGCATGCAAAAACAGCCATCCTTATTGTTCACCACCATAAGAGATGTTTTGTGAGTAATGAGAAGCAGTTATATTTGCAGGCTAATAAATTAAAGTACACTATTACTAATATACCGTAAAATTCCGAAAATAAGCCCCGGGGCTTATATTTTTCAAAGGCCCTTTTTGAGGGGCTTATTTTTGGAGGGGCTTATCTACGGATGGAAATTTGTGTTTCACACCCGATTGGGTTAGCCTCATAGTTTGAACTAAATTTACCATTTTTGCTTTGTTTTACGTTGTATTTGTGAGCAGTTTTTCCAAGTACAAGCCCCAGGGGGCTTATTATTGGAGGGGCGATTCAACAGAGGGTTTTTTGTGTTACCGGTTTGGGGGGCTTATACATGGAGGGGCTTATTTTCGGAATTTTACGGTAGTATCGATTTTCACGTTACAAACTAATTTTTTAACATCTTTTCACCTTTCTACCTACCTCTCTCTTTAGTTGTTAAGTTGTTTTTGTCTAAGCCACTTTATACAGTTCAATCTTCCTTCTTGTATGACTAAAGCAGGTGTTCTCTGCCCCTAAACAAATTATTGAGACCCTGTGCACAGCATAGCATATCAGAGATATTCTCTCCTTAACTCCCCAAAGAGTTGACCCTCTCAAGGGGTTGAGGCAAAGGGAAGACTAACATATCAGAATTCAAAGGAACAAAAGCTTTCCTATAATTAGAAAGATCTCTACATTATCTTTATTAATTTTATCTCCATAGCCTCATTTCTCTGTCAGTGAATGTTCTTCCTTCTTTAATTTGCAAATGACTGACAAATGTAGTAAATGACCTAAAAATGGATAATGTTGTCCAAGACTCTCACTAAGGGTTGGGAGCTGGGGATTTTCCCCAGCTAACTATTAACCAAATGAATATCCTTGCTGGTCAATTTCCTGCCTTTATACATGTATTGCATCGAAGCAGCAACTTGAAATCTTAGTGGCAGCCCTGATACTGGGCATCTTTAAATAATATTTATTATTTTTTTCTTTATTTGTGACAACAGGGGAAGATTGGGTTATGTGCCAATTCTTTCATTTAAAATTGGTCTTGTTGTGATGTGTTCTGAGAAAGTGCAGGAGAAGTACAGATGTAAGTTTCTTTTTATCAAAGTACAAGTAAGATTGATATAGTTTGTTGCCTGTAACAGTGCATGTTTGTGCTGATCGTATTTATCATATATTTTTTTCTTTTTTCGGTTTAAAGACTTGTTCTTACAACTTTGTAACAATCAAGGATTTTTGGATAGCAAAAGGCTTAAATTGTTCCTGCAACAGATGATTCTGGTAAGAAATAAAGAATTACATACAAAGTCAAACTTGACACACCTATATACTAAGTTCTCACTTACATTTTTGGTAGATTCCAAAGTATATCTACGAGAGTGCAGCCTTCAGTGGATCTAGTGTTGAGCCAGCTGTGCGAAACTGTTTTGAAAGGGTAAGTTTATAACTGTGGTCATATACATGTGTAGCCATGAAGTAGTACCCTTTAAGACCGGAATTGAGGGTCACCAAATGAATATGTGTATTTCATACCAGTGAGAATAACTGTCAGTTACACTGTTGATCTGTCAAATAACTTTCCGAGCATTTTTTCTTTTCATGCGAGCAGTAGACAAACCTGATTGAAGTGTTTCCTTTCTCACAAAATGCTGGAAATTTTTCTTTCCTTGCATGAAATCACATGCACAAAAAACCTTTACCTTAATGCATCTAAAGACTTAAAGACATTTCTTTTCAGACTGGCAGTACAATTTATTTGTCTAAATTTACGCTGTCTGTTAGTAACATTTTTGTGATAACTTTGCCTTACTCCAGGTGTCAATTCCAGAAAGAGTGTCCATTGAGGAGTTTATTGAATGGATGATTGCTGAACCTCAAACGATTGTATGGCTTCCTACGCTTCATAGATTAGCTGTGTCAGAAACAGGTTCCCATTTCTTATTTGTTTGTAATACTTTTTATCCTCTCAATTCAATTTACACATAAACATTGCATTATGCCATGCTGATAAGCTTAAGTTTGCAAAGCCATACAAACTTTAGGATGTTGACAGCTTCTGCCCATATGAGATCTTTGGTAAACAGATAATACACTGTAATACACTGTATACACTGAATACACTGTAACCTTAACCTATCTCTAAAAACACAACTTTGTGCCGATAAAGAAGTTCCAGGGCCCAGGAATACTAAACAACAGGAGGCGTATGATGTAGATTTCAGAATGTGTCTTGTTCAAACTCGCTTGTTAGCAGTGGCATTACTTAAATGAAAATCCTTGAAATGTAACAGAGATGTTGTTTCCTTTCAGTTAAACACGAGGCCAAATGTAATGTTTGCAAGATGTACCCTATTGTTGGCTTCAGGTGAGATGGAGTGACCTTACTTTTACTGTATGTGTTCATGAAACTCTGTCTATGTTTATGAAAAACTAATGTACAATGTTTGTTCAAATCCACTACCAGATATCGATGCTTGAAGTGCTTCAACTTTGATCTTTGTCAGGTGAGAGAATGCCCTTAAAAAATGGTAAATAATTGGAGACATGTTTGTCTCTTTATGTTAGATAACAATTTACAGTAATTCTTGTTTAAGTTTGAAAGTTTATATGTCATGTTTATTGGCTAGAACAGTGAAAACAAATCCAAACTGATTAGTCCATCACAACAGCCACAGACAATATGAACCAATCAAAACTAGAAGCATAACACATACTGTTCATTGATGCTAAGCGTGGGAAAACACTTGCGACCAGGACTTTGGCTTACTCCTAATTGGCCAAGAAATTGGCCAAAGACTTTTAACCCTTTAAGCCCCAGTATCCACATACAAATTCTCCAAACTGATCTCTATACATTTCCTTTAAGAATTAGTTGATAGAATTTAATAAAACATCAAGGCATTTTCTCTTTCGTGATCATTTTTTATATTCTCACAACCTTATCTCTTGACAATGTATGGATGTTGTTAGGAGAAAATTGCTGTTGGTCACTATTTGGGACTTAAAGGGTTAAGCCAATCAGAAACTCTGATGATGCACAAAACCTAATCATGATAATGGGGTACTTTTGACACCAGTTGACACTTACTGAACTCCTCCTTCAGATTTTCTGCAAACCAACTACCTTTGAACTTTCTAATTTGTTTGTTCTTTGTTTGTTTTACAGGGATGTTTCTGGTTGGGCCGTGTAAATAAGCAACACAAGATTGGACACCCCACTCAAGAATACTGTCTAGTGGTACGATATAATGATGCTATGATTCTCCCCTTTCCCCGGGCTGCTTCCCCCCAGTTCAAACATGAGCTTCAATTTTTACAAATGTAAATGGGTGTTTCAATGATCCAGGTACTGACACAGGATGAAAAAAACTAAGCATTTTAATTTTTTTTAAAATTTCAAACAGTCAACGCAAAAGGAAGACATCAAAGATTTTGCCAAAGTGATGCGCAACAAAGTGAGTAAGAAGAAGAAAAAGGCTCCACAACATCCCTCAAAAGGAAGGTTTATTCCAATTGAAATGGAAGAAGCTCCACCATCCGAGGAAGAGGATGAGTAAGTTTCAAGTTTGTGATTGGCTCAAAGAACCCACACGCCACTTTCTTAAGCAATCAAAGTGAAGTCAATTGAGACTTGCTTTCATTCGTTTTCCCAGTTTTTTGTGTTGGTAACAAAGTGCATGTTATTACCTCGAGATCTGATTGGTTTATTTGAATTTCTCGGCGTTTACATGTAAGAGTGGTAATTTGATTTTGATTTCACAGCACTTTTAAACTAACTGAGGTGGCTTATCAAGTTAATGTTTGACTAAGAATTGAAGTTTTGAGGTCATGGCATTATCTTAATTATCAGTCAGTCTATTTTGGGGATCGGCATCAGGGACTTCATCGCTTAAATGAAAAAAATAAATGCGACTTTAAATTGCAGTGATTCCATAGATGCCGGTACTCCAAGGAAAAGTCTCCCTGGAACACACAACAAACCGGAAGAACATACAGCAAGGTGTGCGTGACTTTGCTTACCTAAAGTTTTAATTTTTACATCGTATGCTATTTTCAGTCTTAATGCCATTCTTCTTCTTGCACATGGAAGAAGAAAGAGTATAAAATAACAATTTCTCTTGTGGTTCCCAATGACCTTAATACACAGTACACCCCATTGATTTAAAGTAATACTTGGTAAGCCTGTCTATATCTTCTTACATTTTTATGTGGTTTTCAGACTGCCACAAAGTGAGTTAAAAGAAGAAGATGAAGAACCAACATATGCGCAGCCAGTTAGAACAAGACCTGTCGTGTAAGAATGTCATGAAGTGTACTCTTGCTATTGCAATCTCTGGAATAGTACAAATGCCGTTCCTCTAATACCTTCCATTTTTAGTTGTTTATCTCACCCCCCCCCCCCCCTTCCTCCCTGCAGTGGGGAGTGGTGAGAGGCAGCTGTGTTCCCAGGCTAATAAATCAATCCACCGGAAATGTTTTTAGATAGTGGGTAGCTATTTTGTTTTCTTGTGTTAACTAAGTTTCACTGTAACTTTTTCAATCTTAGACCAGTCAACTATCAGCATCAAGTTATGATATATTTGACCAAGCAAATTGGTTGGAACTTGAATTTGAATGACCCAGTGCGAATTTGCCTGCAATGAGCTGAAAACTATAAAAGTAAATTGCTGTGACCAGCATGTTTTGAGGTGTACAGTATTGATACGAGGGAATGAGTTCAAGCTAATTCTCTTTTGGAATTCAACAGTCAATTCTCTCTTTATGAACATCTCCATAAGACAGACATCTTTTTAGAGTTGGTTCTTGAGTCCTTTTTCTGTCTTTTTCTCTCTCGCCAACACAGATCCGTCTTTGCTGTAAAGCTATTTGCACGGTCCATTGACAGACATTCCTTATTGCCATTAACGTTTATTCGTTTGTTTTTTTTTCTTTTTAACTGCCAACAGGAATGATGAACACCGTCTTATAAGGCATTATGCTAAGAGGTAATTTGGTACTTCATCTTTAGATACAGGTGGAAAGGGTCAAGAAAGGCTTATCAATGAATGTTGAGTGATTAAGAAAATAATGGTTAAAAAAAGTAGAAAAGTCCGGGTTAAAGCCATTAAAGATGATTAATCATTCAGTTCAAGACAAATCCGTGAAGCGTCGCACACCTGTCTCCCCAACTTCATAAACAGGATTCCCTCTCTTTCCTCAAGAACGAAGGAAGTGAGAGAATCCTGGGAACGAGGGTGCGGTAACCTTTAGATGGGTTGCACATTGCCAGGGCAACGTTCACTTATATGTCCGCTTACAGAGCATGTCCCTCTTACCCCGGCAGGATTCACTGCAAAGCGGGAGGTGTCGGGTTCGATAACCAGGGCCGGAACAATACTCAGGGTCTAGAAATAACTGAGAAATGAAGGTACTACTGTCTGCGCCCCACAAACGGCTAGACGTTCGCGTGGCTCGGATGACCACGTAAAATGACGGTCCCATCTCCAGTTGGAGACGTAAACATAGTGTCCTCACTTAGTACTTTCTTGCTAAATACATTGACTCTCAAATAAAGTACGTATTAAGTGCATTTCTAATTGTAATGGAAGTAATGTTTACTTTGTTATTTTTTTTTTCAGCTTGACTGGTCAACCAGATTCAACGGTAAATGAGATTTTTTCTCGCGTGCGACGAGAAGCATCGTAGGCCGACACGTCTTCGGCCGAAGGCCGAAGACACGACGGCGAAGCCGCGAGTTTTGTTATTGGTTAATTTGAGTTCGCTGGTGGGACTGGGTCATGGTCTTTGTCGTTTCAAATTGCTTTATAGGAATGTTTTGGGGACGCTATTTCATTTTATTGGCTATTACGACGTTGCGAAACAAACTGGGTACAAATTTCGTCCCCCAAAAATTCCCATTGAGGAAAACGACACACCACTCCGTACTCATGCGCAACCACGAAATGAAGAATGTTGGTCACCATAAATAAATTCAAAAGCTGATGCTTAGCGCTAGTCTCCTTCGCAGCCGGTTTTAGGGTCGTCACGCAATCAGAGCGTTGCGTGGTAACGCTAAAAACGGCTGTGAAGGAGACTAGCTTAGCGCTTGAATACTTTTGTTTGCAGCCATTTGCCCATATTACAAGCGTTTCACGAAATTCAGAAGCGAAATGATATCATATTCAGAATTCGCTTTGCTATTTTGGCGCATGAATTAGCAGTTTATTTAAATGGTCAAACAGCATTTCATGATTGTTCAACAAATTTAAAAGTTGAACCACATTTCATAAAGGCGATTTTAGTACCAGTGAAGGCATTCATCTCAAAATAGAGCTTCCAGCAACTAATTTGGTTGGTGTTGTTTTGCCATGGCGAGCCGCCCTCAGACGTAGCCTGTAAGTATCTTAGCTTGGTGACCCTGTGCTCAGACACTTTTTTTTTAAAAAAAAAGTCTACTGTATATCTTATTTTTAGTCTCCTGATGCCTCTCAGATGGCGAGAGACTTGGACAGCCAGGAGAAGCAAGATCTGGAAGATCTGATCGCCAGATTGGAAGATGACAACAGGTAGTTTAGACTTTATTAATTAAACGGAATTGGCTCATTTGAGACATTTTTGTAGAATTGGGATAAGCAGGGAAACCGGTGGGATTGAGAAAACAAAGATTAATGATGGTTGATAGGCGTGTTTTTCTGCAATTTTACTTTTTATATCATGTAAAACTAAGTCAAACGTGCCATTTAACCGGGGATTGAAAAGCATTCAACGTCTCTAATGTTTAGAGTGATTTTCGATTGTTTTTGTTTTGTTTGTTTGTTTTTTTTTATAGAGCATTGCTGGGCGAGATTAACACTATTCACCAGTTACAGCGCCACAATGAAAGCGAGCAGAGTATCGTGCCTGCCGTTCAAGAGCCCGCCAAAGAGGCCTTCTTACGTCATCAGAGGGAACGATTGGAGGCACGTGAGGAGGTCCTCGAGGAGCATAATTATCAGCTGCAAGTTCAGCTCCATCGTTTGAGGATCCTTCTACAGCAGGTACAGACACAGATTGAACTGCGACGCTCGCAACATTGGGTTTAAGTTATTTGTCAACGAAGAATAAAGACTTACTGTACATGTATATAGGAAAGGGCTCTGAGAGACAACTTGTTAGCATGAAGAGCAATAGTCGAGGTCTGGTTGTATTCTCGTGGCAGTTATTGCAGTCTCATTTCTTTCAAAATAGAGGGTTGTTTGGAGCGGAACTCGCGTTATTGTCAAAACCAAAACGAGGGTAATTGCTCTAGCCAATCGCATCAAACTTAAACAATTTGATCAGCTAATCAGAATGTGAGGCATGAAATGGGCGCCAAGCGCGGGAAAATGCTCAAGCAAGTCACGACCAGTTTTGATCTAGCTTCTGATTGGTTGAGAAAGTGGCATGAGTTTGTCAGCCAATCGCAAAGCATAGTAGTACATGACGAAAGCAGTTACATGGTTTAATTCTGGTGCTTAGTTCAGTAAAAAAAACTCTCCACTAGAGTGCAAAGAATGGTCGGTTTTTCTGAGAGAATATAGGAGATTTTGTGGGTTTTGCTAGTCTCCTTCGCATCCGGTCTGGCTGGAGAAAATAAAAATGGAAATTTAATGCCGTGATTATTGCTGTTAGCTAGAACGGTTAATAATTTAAAGCTCTTAACGATTTGTTAATACTGTTCGGACTCTTAGAAATGGAAGCAAAAAAGTTTCAGGTTCCAAAATTTAAATTTACTTAAACAAAATCAACTGCACGTAACCTTCATAACGACCGCTTAACTAAACAGATATGTAAATTGGACCACCTCAGTGAACTTAAAAAAAACTAAACCGTTAAACTTATAACTGTTATAATGAATTCGCGAAAGAAATTCGAGAGAAAGACATGATATCGGGCGAAGGAGGTGAGAGGCTAACCTCGGAACTCTTGTGAGTTCAGTATCCGTTGGGATCTGCTTTTCCGGTCCGGTCACCTAGAGGAACTCCCCACCCGGGTGTGGTTCCCCCTTGGGAATTTTCTTTCTCCCCGCACCTTGTCAGATCTTCCCCTCGGGATTTCCCTTTTGCTTTGTGGTCATTCTTTAGAAACTTCCTCCCCGTATAATTTGCCTTTGGAACTCATTTCCCCTGCTGCCTCCTTCCCCTGTATATTCCTATTCAAGCTCTTTCCTGAGGAACTCCCTACTTCGTAACACCATGCTTCGCTCTCGAATTTCTCTCGCATTGTTTCCTCTCCGCCTTTTAAGCAGCTGCCTAAATGATGAATTTGATAATTTCCATTAAATTACTTTAACTTTTGGTTGTAAAGTTCTTAAATCATTAAAATCTAAACTCCCTTAAAACTCGTGGTGTGGCTTCATTTGTTTACCTTAGGACGAGCGCACCCTCGCTAGTCTTATCGAAGAAGAAGAGAAAATGAAAGCAGTGTACGCGCGTGACCGCAGAGCAAAGTTACTTTTAGACGCTGAAACCAAATCACCTACGGTACTGCACATTTTTTTTTTTGTCTTCTTTTTGTTTTATTTCTGTTTTGCACCTTGCATTTCCACTTTTATGCAGTTATTCAACAGCCATGGTTTTTATTAGACGTTAGGCTCAGGTTAAGCTTCGTTTTGATACAATTTCCTGCTTTTCAGATGCATGTCGTATTGGTCTTGTGCTTAAAAAATATTTGTTCATGTCCACCCCAGCCTTGCAATTGAAGAGAGTTAGAGTTAGAGTTATTGGTAGGGTATAGGGTAATTCCTAGGCGAAAGAAAAATCTATAGAGTATGAGCAATCTTTCATTAGTCAACTTCATAGCCCTCCTTAATGTATCTTCATTGTTTTAATACTTGTGAGATTTAGATGTTCTTGAACGATATTGCTTATTAACGCTTTCTTTTGTTATTCATTATTTAAGGAGGAATTCAGAAGTGTAAAAATAACTTATGTTTTATTTATATATAACCGCCATCGTATTCAGTGTGTCCAGTTAAGCTGTTTTCAACAGTGAACTTATAAATATTGCTTGTGCTTCTGCTTAGCAATCTTCCTATAACAGCACATCGTCTAAACTAAAAATATTGTAAAAGAAGGCTTTGGAATTTTGTCCTATCCTGTAAGAGAGCTATACATCCTAGAGGTATTGCTTTTAAGCTTTAATTCTATGAAGTTACCAGCTTATATTGTTGAAGCAATATTCCATTTAGTCGTAAAAAATATTCAAACCTCGCGACAGGTAAGATTGTTAATCTATAAATGCAGATATTAAAACGGCGAGGAAGAGCTCGATCGTATGGCTTTTCTGCGTTTTCAAATTTAAAAATGCTGTGATTTTCAAACGGATACTACTCGCTTTTTGGAGTAACAGTAGTTCTGTCTGAAAACAAGGAAATGCAACGTTGTGGCTGTAGAGTAAGGAAAATGGTATTTGCAATTTTATTCAAATAACTCTTTGTTAACAACTAGAATTAATGCAAAAAAAATTGTCTTATTTTAATACAATAACCTCTTGCTGGGAATTGAATCGTTGAATTAATACAAAAATTATGTACTTTTAATCTTCTGTTTCCCTATTGTTGAGCATTGCGCTCTTCACCAAAGTACTTTTCGTTAAAAGATGGCGATTTCGTTGTAAGTACATGGTTAACGCATCTTGACTTCCCTATTCAATACTCGTTGTTGATAACTTGCGCTTAACGGCCTTTCTTACTATCATAAAAATCATAAAAATAGTTATGGAAGACAGGTGACGGCGTGCATGCACGAGTGTTTACTTAAACGTATTTTCTCTTCTATTTTAGGGTGATCTCTCACTAACAGTTTCCTCTACAATGAAATCAGTAGTCCAGTCTTCTCCTCCTGCGCGCACAAGTCGAACTGTGGCGGAAGCCACAAGTGCGGCTCCCCAGACGAACCACAATACGCCGACTCTAAGCTTTTCCCGCGTTCCTCAGCACGCTACTTATGTATCAGGAATTTCATCGCCTCACATTCCCACCCACACCTCAATTCCGCAAAACACCTTCCTAACACCTGGTCCTCCAATGCCAGCCTACCTCGCACAGTACTCTTTGACGCCTGGCGTGTCCCCTCCTTGGCGAAACCCTTTAATACAACCGCACAGTGGTGATATCCGGGGGAACTCGCCGAATACAAGCGCGACATCATTGGTTGGTCCTTTTGTTCCTAAAACGGCTGCTGAGTTAGGGTTGTTAGACCGACCGGTCAGCTCGACGTATGAAGGCATGGAGTTGAGTAATATTGTGGATAGAATGACCGCTGCCTTTCCCATGGACGTACATACGGGTATTTGATACCTCTGTTTACTTTTGTCTCTTCTAAAAGAATGAACACAAGATATATTTGAAAACTTTCAGTTGAAGAAAATTTATAGTCGACTAGTAAAAAGTCACACCTAAGGATTCCATCGACAGACTCAAAAGTAAGAACTACCTTGTACACCATAATAAACACGAGCACCAACGGAAAGTACTGCTCAGTAGCTGTCAGTTGATTGGCCACACTTCAGGATTTCAATCACAGACTCGAAAGGTTTCTCGTTGCTCCCAACCCAATCTGTCGCGGCTTCACTGCCCTCGCCCGCCTGATCTTGCAGGGGCGGATTCAGGATTTTTTTTAGGAGGGGGTGCACTCGTCTCTTGCTCAACTTCAACACCAATAATTTTTTTTTTTGCAGAATACCAGTCGTATTAGAAAACCGCAGGTAATCTCAGGGGAGGGTGCGCACCCCCTGCACCCTCCCCCTAGATCCGCCCCTGGCTTGTTTGCTCGCCGATAAAAACCTCCACGCTACACAGGCTAACAGCACCATAGTTAGGTTCTTCTCATTATCTTTTTTGAATAGTCGCACTTTAGGATTTCATCTACAGAATCAAAAGTTAGAACCACCTTTTCGTAGCAAAAACGCTACCAAAAGAAAGTACTACTCAGTAGCTTCATTTGATTTGCAGTACCTTTCTCTAACCCTTACTCTTGTTATTCAGACATGCAGGTGGACATTCACAACGATCTCTTCCTATCAGCGAGTCTCATTGGCGAAGCCATGCAGTCAATGGTCAACACTGTTTCCAGAGATATAGGTAAATACGTACAATAGGGCAAGCCTAGAAGCGGAGCTCCTGTTCATAAAGAACATGCGCTGAACACGAATAGCTCTTATTTTACAAGTAACAAAATTATGTGATTGCAGCAGCCTCCTGATGGGTTTAAGTTATCTTTGAAACTCCTGTGTTATCGTCGTTACTTTTTTTATCCTGTGTTTGTGTGTTATTTCTTTGGGCAATCTGTTTGTGCAACGATACTTAGGCAACCCTGTGTCTAAGTTTCTATTTTAGGAATCCTCTGTGCACGTCGTCACTCTGACCTCTGTGTCTGCGATACTACGCCTCCGTTGGGTACATCGCTATTTTGGGTACCCAGTGTGTGCGTCGCTGCTTTGTGGCTCCTGTAAGTCCGTTACACTGAGTGTCCTGTGCGTGTGTTGCCAAGTTGGGTGACTTGTGTGTGCTTTGTGGTTTAATCTCCAACTTTTTATAATAATGATAGTGACAAGTCTAAAGGCTGGCGACAAGAGGAGCCCGCAATCCTAATCTCAAGGTTGTTATTACGCATGCGTCGATGTATGTAGCCAGCATTCGTTTTGACTTCCACTAAGAATGAATGGAATGCACAGAACGCAATTTGATCACGGGCGTTTGGACTTGCTATCACTCGTAATCTGATCACGCGTGTTTTGACTATCTCTCACGTGAAACTTACGCCAAGCAGAGTGATGGAGCGAAAGAGTTTTGACCTCTATTATTGTAGCCCCACTCCGTAACCTTTGGTTATTACTGGTAGTTACATGAATGCTTGTTCTTTGATATCTATACAGGTGCGAGAAAAGGGGGGATAAATTTTGTAGACGCCCCAATGTTTAGAAGAGATCCTGACGAGCCTGATTTCTACGGACAGGTTAGCAAATTAGCAGAAAGGTTTTAATTCATCCGTCTTTTGTGCATAATCAAAGTAAGCCAACCACACCCCAGTTAGCCAATGCGCTTTCAGAATTCCACATAGCGTGCGAAGTTGGAATATTCATGATGACTGTACCATTTTTCATTAGGGCATTTCCGGTTCCGGTGAATGGCCTAGAGAAGACCTCGATGTGAGTAGCAGACATTCTAACGACAGGTATGACAATCAATTAGTGGCTGTATTTCAAATTGTTCCTCCTCCTTATTCACCATTTTCAATTGCAACTGCTGTTTCGACAACCGTTCTCGCAAGCAGGAACCTATACTTGCACAGACTTTCAGAAAGTCTAGCAGGAACCTAAAGGATGATTGTTTGTTTGTTTGTTTTTTCTTTTTTTCCGTATAGTCAAACATCACTTCGTTGATGTATGTATTTGAGTTTATTGTCATTCTATTTCTCTTTTTAGCAGTACCGAGGGATATGAATACGGACCGCTTTAACTAGAGCGCATAGATTCCTGTGTAAAGCTGGAGAAAGTGGGTTCGATTTTGACTGGCCTGTACAAGGTAATACCTGGCTATGGAGTGTGCTTGAATTACCATTACCTTTGGTGGTAAGCGACTCTGAGGTTTTTGATGGCGGGAAAATAGACGCTGTGGGGCTAAACCAGGCGGCGGGAAAATAAAATCTGTGAGGCAAAGATCCGTGGCCGGAAAAAGGGTTCATGATGGTTGCAAAATGGAAGTTGTGACTTTAGAAAATATAGCGAGATACGTCTGGAAAGCCGCGAAGGAAAAGAGGTGCACTTCATGATGGGACTTGTTCTCACCTAGGCACGTGCCGGGAAGTGACTGAAAACGTGACAGTTGAGGTTCATGATGGCAAAAAAGCCGTTTCGTTGCGCGCAGACAGAGTTAGAAAGAGCTGATCCTTTATCAAGGCGCTTTACATGTTGTATGTTAAAATAATAGAGGCCTTGTCCCAGTTTTGTGGTGAGAAATGAGTCCGTATTTTTGCGTATTCAAGTACGCGCGAGCATGTGGAACGAGGCTGAAAACAGAGAGCGAGACTGGGGAGAGACGCTAAAAATACGGGTTTTTCTCTCTCGCCTCACACGCCCGCTCGCGCGGTTCGCGCGCGTAACACTCTTACGCCACGCTTTACCGATTTCTTTACTGATTTGTAGGAAAAAGCCGACTGTTTTGTAGTCTAGCTCGGGATGATTCCCGACCTAAGGTCAGACCATGATGAGCCAAACCTATGCCCGTTTTCAGACCTAATCTCTCTAAAATTGTCATACGCACTAATACACTCAAATGAACTAAAGTGACGTTATTTCCTAAATAAGCGAGTTCGTGAACGTGACTCTCGCTGGTGAGGTTGTTTCGCCAAATATAGGTTCGTTGTTTCTGTACACTACCTATGAATTGAAAAATAATTATTTCTTCTTTTATGGGCAACAATGAGCAGAGTTTAGTGCCTTATAGCTTATTTTTTTGGCATGTCTTCTTGTGCTCTTTCCAGTGCTGTGTTTGACATTGCTTTCCGCAGTAAAACACTTTCTTGCAGCCCAAACATCTCTTAAGATCGCCTGTTTTCGAATGGCATAAAGCACATTCTGGCTCCTCGAGAGGAGGTGCCCAGCGCGGAAAGCCAAAATTAGATCCTCGATCTGGCTCTGTGAAAAAGGGGTCCATTCCACCCTGTAACAAGCCAGTCCGGAACTCAAAGGGGTCGTCTGGGGAAACCTCGTGTCCAGCAGGTCTTGCCGCAGTATTATACAAATGACTGGAGCAAAGTTTCCGCATGAGCTCCTCCAAATTTTCTGTGACGCAAGGAGAAAAGATTGCAGTTAGAATCATAATTAAATTAAAATGTTTACTCTTTTTGTTTGAAAAACACAACTGACACTTGAAAGCAACAAATGTTCAAGGCATTTCCTTACTTCGCCTTTTAAAATATGAATGAAATGTTTCGAAAACTCTAATTTCCCTCGAAGGCTACACAGTTATCAAGCACTCAAGGAGCACTGAGTAGTACTGACTCCTTAGACTGTTCACAGTCTCCTATTATCCCGCAAGATAGTCAAGATCGAGCGTTTTGCGTTGGTTTCAAATGTACCAAGGGGGTGAGCCTCGAGGCTCTTAGCGGTGGGCCGGGAAGGGAGGGGGAAAAATATATTTCTCGCCTCCTTCCAAACCGTCCCCTCCCGTTAAGTAGATTTGATACTCGTCCCTAGGCTAGACTCGTACCCTTATGGGAAGGTGCTCGATCACGAAGATCCTACGAAATACTAAGGGACTGTGAACAGCCTTCTGGTTCCTAGCCTTATTTAAACTTACCACCAGACTGAAATACTGTACGTTCTCTGGGAAATAGAGGAGAAACAAATGAATCCTTCCACACATCAGAACCATTATCCTGAGTAACTCTAGCTGCATTTGTGTATAGCAATTTACGAAACAAGCTCTTCTCCTGTGAAAGTGATGTTGAAATATGTTAGAACTGTTCCTTATAGGCAGTGAACCTATCATGACTATCATACGCCAAGCGCGGAAAACACGCGCATGAGCAATTAACATTTGGCGTTGATTCTACAACTACTCTACACTACAGCTGTAGTTTGTAACAGTAAGTGTTGGTCCACAGTAAAATAGGAGATAGAAAGAGAGCTTTTAAGGTGCGAAACTTCCCTTGATTTGGTGCGCAAAATTTGCGTTAGTTTAGGCTCAATAGGTGCTTTCCACACTTTGCAGAAATATCGAAACTTCCCATTCAGCATGCCGGATGGTGTTTGGTTCGTTTAATCCGCACCCCGATCCGACACTTCACAAGTTGTTGGATCCAACAATCTACCCTGCGAACAGAGTCTCCTTCAATCTTTCTAGATATTTTTCCCGACTTATCTAGGAAAGATCGAAGCGACTCTGCTAGCAGGGTACCAACAATCTCGAGGGAAGCTAATTCCCCCATCCCCTTCTTAGGTCAAACCCATTTGTTTGCCGTAGTGAAGAGTCAGGGACTGAACTAAATGTTTCACCAGCAAATAAAGGCATGAACGAGAAACTAAAATATTGTGCGAGGCGTAGCCCAATGCAGTATGAAGAAATTCGAGTAAAAAATTATTTACGAAGTTAGGAGTACAAATCTTATACCACAACCCACCTGTTGGTTAGCGAGAATTCTCTCCACCTTGCTTAACCAAGTCACAGACCAGAAGGAGCTCATAACTCGTGAGCCTGTGCTTTCATCACAAATCTGGTGAGCATACTTTTCACAGTCATAGAAGATAACTTTAGCGACAGGCACGTTCTTCCATTTGTACAATCCCAGTACTTTCAGGATAAATCCTCTTTTCTTTGCTAGGTCGTCTGGTGTTTGGTATGGTTCTTGAATAGTCTCAAGTTCTTCAATACAATAAATCTTGGGAGTCTTTCAGGAAATGGAAAGGAAAAAGGCAATATTTAGAGGATACGACAGAAAAAGAGAAATTTATAGTTTTATAAATAATGACCTAACCTTTGAGGTCTTTCAGTGTTCGCGAGCCTGAACTAGTTTATTTGCAGCAATTGCTGGACGGTAATTCAAACCTATCAAGTTTCTTAATAATACAGTGAGGACTTGGCAACGTTAAAAAAAGAAAAAAACTCGACTCGTTCTCTTTCTTGGTCGTCCTCGTCTCGAAATTATTTATTTGTCAGTAGAATAAGCTAGAATAAGGTGTCTCGCATGGAATAGACACTGATAAAAGGAAGGCAAGAATTTCTCTAGTTGAACCTGTGGCTCTTTCCCATGCCCATTTAAAATCATTGAAATGCTCTCTCTCAGGTCATAAAATGGCGAACCACTCGAGTTTTGGATCTTCAGTTCTTGGTCAAGCCTGGTACGAAACATCATACCGCAGATTCTGAAATAAAAATAGAAAGCTAAATTACTCAAGTAGCAAAAGAGATGAGGTAAAGATACAAGATGATCTTGTATGTCCGCTTGTCTGCATGGTATGCTACGCTGTATTGTATGATAATTGATATTTTTTACTCATTCAAACTATTTCTCAGTTTAAATTTCTGATTGGCTTAAATCTCCTACATTGTAGATAATTGTTTATACCAACTAGTGTTCAACATTGTCAAACTTCATGCTTGGCGTATGTTTTGAAGAACGACGCAGATCTTGAAGGGTGTTATCCGCCTCGGCCGACATACCCCTTAATCTGAATAATTGTTCATATTATACAAAAGCCGAATTGAATAATTCGTAAACTAGAGGTGTGCCATCACTGGCAAATCCAGGGGGAGGCTCTGGAGTTCAGGACACCGGCCTCAAAATGAAACCATTATACCAGAGGATTACGCTGTCTTAGGAATGAATTATTGCAGGCGACAAGAGGAGACCGCAATCCTAATCTCCAGGTTGTTATTACGCATGCGTCGCATGTATGTAGCCAGCATTCGTTTGGACTTCCACTAAGAATGAATTGAATGCACAAAACGAAATTTGATCAAGCGCGTTTCGACCTTTACCCCTCGAAATCTTAACCATCTGTCACGTGAAACTTGCGCAAAGCACAGCGTTGGAGCAAAAGCGTTTGGACCTCCAATCGTTGTCGCCCGCACTCCCTAACCTTTGGTTACTACTAATATAATGGTGCTTTGAAACTGAAAATATTACCCTGAAGGGACAGGATCGCATAAAACCTTTTTACGCTCGTTTTGTACTAAGCAACCTCCCGCGTTTATCCGGCCATAACGCGATGGTTGCACGCTGCATGTTTACCATTTCTTAATAATGGTGCATTGAAACTGAATTCGGTACCTTGAATTAACGAAAAGGATCGCAACAACTTTTGTCTCGTATGAAACTTGCGCAGCACTTCAGGCACTTCGCCTCAAAACTGACCAAACTGTGCAATACTCTGTTCAATAAAGCTTTTTTTTCAGGCATCACCCACTTAAAGTTCGCTGGGATGAAAAAGCAATTTTGAAAGATTATTAGCTGTAAAACGATACCCTCAACCAGGGTAATTTCTTGAGTTAAAAGCTATAGAAAAAAACGATAACAAAGGCTCAGCGTGCGTTTGCAAAAAAATGCTGTTATTGATATTCATACATTGCAATTGAGTCCCTCAAATGGTCATCCCATAATGGTAAGACGTGAAAGGGTATTGGTGCTGGGCCTTGAATCACCAGTTCACCGACAGTTCCCTCTTCTCTCTTGGGAATGTGACAAGTGACTTTTCCTTGCTTTCGTGAAATCTGAAACCTCGTTGAATTCTCATCAACAGCACAAGAAAAGTGCATGATGCATTTTTCTCTACAAGAATAATAGTAAAAATTAATTATTATTATTTGTTCGGGCAAAGAGATGTTGAGCATATGCTACCCTTTGTTAAAATAACTAAGGAGAGGCCTGGGGCGAAACAGTCATGGCTTCTATTTTTACTCTCATCTACATGCCAATCTCAGAGACACAGCGGCAAAGAGAACTGAAATGACGGACGATAAAAACGGCAAAGAGAGGTACTAGAGAAAATTGAGAATATTTTCATTGTGCTTTAAAACCCATATACTCACCTTTCGGCCGCTTCGAAGTATATAGTCACCTTATTTGGACAAATGGCAGGCTCAAAACAAGTCTTCATTGTTTTAGCTTTACATCGAACCGAATCCACAATTTCAAGTTCTGCAAGGTATGAAAACCTGTTTTCCTCGACTTTTAGAACCTACCAACATAGACAGAGAATATTTCACTTTAGTTTGATCTTTTGGTAATAGAATACGGACTAGTCTTGGCAGGAACCCTTAAAGGTGATCTTACACAGGACAACTCGGCAGCACAGCGTTGCAATGTTGGAACAATGTTGTAGCCATTCAAAACATTGTCGCAACAATGTTGCAACATCACCTTAAGGGACTGTGTCACGGCTGTCTAGTTCATTGGGTTAATACGAATATCTCTCCCGAAGCATTTTATCAAACGTTACAAACAACAAGGATGAAACCCTTGAAAAATTGTTCGAGGCTAACAAAGTTTTAAAATGGCAATTGCATTTTGTTGTAATCTTCTTCAGGTTTGTCTATCAGTGCCTTCTTTTCTACTTGTTGTGCTGTTATTGATACCTTCGATTCCTTTAATGTTATTTTTATGTTTTAATTAATTTGGAGCCCGGGGGAGTTCTTTAAGAATTTTTGAGTGGGGATGGGCCGCTGGGATCTTGGAAACCTTAGTCTATACCGGTGCTATTTCAGCTGAATTTTGCTACCCTATACTAGACTAAATTCGCCAATTCCCCCCCCCTCCTAGAGTAGCTTTTAGGCTGAGTTTGCGTAAATTTAAACTTGCCGATTAAATTTTTTTACTGATTTTTGATTGGCAATTCCCGGTTTCCCTAGTCTAGACTAAAATCTCCAACCAATTGATCAGTTTCCTGGAAAATGATACCCTATTCTAGACCCAAACTCTCTGATTTATATACCCTATCCCAGGGTAAGCAACTTGAAAACCATACCCTTCACAGCGGCACATACCTATATAGCCCATATTTGGAAGTACCTCCCCCCGCTTCCCCCCCGGGATTTGGAGGCAGTTGCACTGGCCGTTTTAAGAATTTTGATTGATTTCGTGACACAGCTCCTTTAATAAACTATGATGAGATCTTGAGGTTTTTGTTGTAGCTTAGACTTGTTCGAAATGAGCTACTTCACGTGGATTGGGATTCAGTCTACTTCGTCCCGGCAAATAATTCAAATACGTGGGTGTCAGCCCAGTTCTTTGAAAGGTGGATAACGCTATCCACCAGATAAATAATCTCTTTTCATAACACTGTAACGGCGAAAACCCAGAGAGAGGTTGCAGCCAGCCCCCTGACCCATGTACCCCCCGGAGGAGAGCGAATCTGCTGGCAGCATTAGAACGTAAATCGAATCTTAGCAAGTTCCCCGGCGCCAGGTATATGTCTTTGGTTGCCTAATTTTGGTGTCTACATCAGTAACTTTGGCATTAAACTAGCTGGAATTGGTTCCCAGAAATTACACACGCAGGATCGGTAGATTTTGGCAAATGCCTAGGCTTTTTCTCGTTTGGTATCAAAAATTTACCTTCAGAATTTCACAATCCCCGGACAATTCAACGTCGAATGTCTGCACAGCGAACAGACCAAATTTCTCTACAGGATCGATCTGTTCAACTGCTTTAACTCGATCACCCTCAAGAAAAATTGTGTCACGTTGTATGACTGGAGCAAGAAGGTCGCTAGAGGCAATCCACATCCTGGCTGAATTTGACTTGAGCTCGTCCCAGTCCTTTTTTCGTAGATGGAATGTCACCAGGCGAGCGGCGTCGTCATATCGTACACTGTTGTAAATTACTGACAATGTCTCTTCCACTGGCAGAGGTAGACCAAAAAACCACTATAACAATCAAGAACTGCGTTACAAAGTAGCTATAACAAGGTAATTTTTGTTGCTGATGACAGTACTTTTTAATGCGTGGAAGATACTTAAGCTCAGGAAAACGGCAGACGTTAGAAAAAAATTAAGAAAAGGGGCCAAAGAAACAGCGCAGAACAAATGAAAATAACAAAACAATTATTTAATATGAGAACTAAACTACGCAAATGTTGTTGTAATTCTCGGACTGAGCAACCTTTTTCACTCTACAAAATTTTGAAACGCAAAGTTAAAACATAAATATACTTGTTGAACAGAAAATTTCGAAAGCATTTACTTGAAATTCCCTCTCTTCATAAGTTCTGTCTTCTTTTTTAATGCAAGCCGTCAGAATAGGTGTTCCTTTGTACCCAGGGAAAACTAATATTGAGCTTTCCACTTTTATTTCAACAATAGGCTCTAAAGGAAAGAAAAAAGTATATTGACTATATCAAACTCAGTACCTCGCTAGAAAATAAAGTCAATAATACTTTCTCTTTAGAAACATCCCTTACAATGTAAACAGCTCAGTTGATAACAAAAGAATCTTTCCTGGCGTTAGTAAGTTACCAAACGTGTCTGAACTGTCATTTTGGGAAACGTTTTGTACTGTGCACCTCAGTTAATTTCAATGACGTTGTTATTAATAAAAGAGGAAATGATTATCTTGGCTTCAACTGAATACGTCGCCGTTTACATACGGCCCTGCGCACGGTACTATAGCGTCTCCAGTTTCGTCTATCAACTATCAAGCAACCCTAAGAAAACATTTATAAAAATGGTTTATTTTCTTAATTCATTCTCATTTGGTTTTTAATTCTTTCTTCTATGACAACGTTATTCCAATTAAATGTATGTCCATACAAAAATAGTGACTTTAAACAGCTGTTGTCATTTTAACTCATCTTAGACTTTCTTTTCTTCTTTCAACCAATTTTCTTCTTTCAACCAATTAACGAGGTATGTTCTCATTCGTCTATCTCCAGGCCATGTTCAAGATTCACTGAATTTGTTCAATGCTTACTGATCTTACCTCGTTCCCTTCCAACTGATGCCCTCACCAAATTCCAGGAAAGACCAAACTTTTTCTTGAAATCAAGTGTTAGCTTACTTTCGAGAGCATTGAAAAGGGCGGTTGCTAGAATAAAATAAATTAACAACGTAGTCGAACGTTGGAAAATTTACCGTACAGAGATCCATGCCTGTCAAAATTTAGAATAAACTTGCACCCAGACATGTGGTGAGATAACAGGTTAGTTTAATTCAGGATCGCAGGAAAGAAAATACACCAAAATTTCCTAGCAACGAAAGATGATAATAAGAAGTATTCTGACGCTACTTAAGATTAACTTGAGTTATTTAGAACTTTTTTGTTGAACAATTTATCACGGTTATAAATAGGTATGAAATATATTTACGTTTTATTTGAATTCAAACGTACAGAATTTTTTACTTCTCACGGAGGTTAAGTTGCTAAACACCACACTTTAAATTCCTGGCCCTGGTTGTTCAAACGTTGGATAGCACTATCCATCGGGTAAATCTCTATCCAGCGGATAGCGTAATTGATTTCCGTAATACTTATCCGCTGGATAGTGATTTATCCGGTGGGTAGCGTTATCCAACGTTTGAACAACCGGGGCCTGGTGTCGGATTTTCAGTTGGAGGTCTAGATGGCGCAAAATTCGCCTTTATCGATTTCAAAGTTTTTTGTTTATTGTTGCCATGGTGATATCGATTTTGGTAAAAACTGCATTTTGCCAAACTTCAATTCATAGTCAATCACCGGTGAAAATTGTATAGTGATCGAGCAAGGATAAAGTCGCTTTTCAGGTGATTGAAAAATATCAGTATGGTCTCCGGAAACCTGTATAACATCTTAAAGCTCCCTATCGATCCCTACTATGTTTCAACCAATAGCGTATCTCCACCACTAAATGAAAACCGTACAGAACTCACAGATACTTGCTTCACTCTCATGGAACACGTCAGCTTTTATTTACTGTGACCAATTTACATTCTATAAACTTTTAAAATAAATGAAACCAAATTTTTGCACTCCACTTCCTGACCAACGTACAGCACCATGACATCACATCACATTGCATTTCTCCAGGAAGTAATTCTTACCTCCACCTCTGAAAAGAGGATGTATCTGATGAATAATTCTGAGGAAAGTCAACGGCGAGGACACAGTTGCCCCATATGTACTATCTGTCTCATTCGATATGTTGAAGCATCGCTCAACAAGGCGCAGCAAGGCATCAATAATGTCGCCATTTTCCCCTGCGATTGCAAATAAAACCACAATTAAACTTATGTCTTAAAATGGATTACTTTTCGGCATGGCAGGGTGCAAAATGGTGACCACAATGTACAGCCATCGAATCCGGCCCCTATAGGATGGGCGGCCCACTAGGGCCGGGAACCAGGAAATTTGCCCTGGTTACCATAAGAATGATCCTCGACTACTTCCAAAGGAAACAAAGGGAAAAGATTAAGCAAAAGGACTTTCTAAACATTTCAGTTTCCCGTCTACTGATTGTATCTAACGGACAAAACTTCAAAGCCCCGTGGAGAAACTGTCAACAGCTGGCGGCAGATAGTATAGGTAAGTCGATGGATATTGCGCTAAACTGTTGGTAGTTAAGACAAAGTTTAACCATAATTGTTGAAAGAAAAGCTGAGGCAATGAAACTTTTACGCGCAGGAAATATTGGGTCGTCAATGTTGATGTGTTTCCAACACGTGACACTTTAACATGATATGCTGTTAAGTAAAGTGAGAACTCTTAACAGTTGTTACAAAGTTTCGTTTTGAACGGATATTATTTTCCTTTGACAACGTAGTGGGTGGATAGAAAAAAATATTAATTTTCAGGAGTCGCACCAATAGAACTTCCATAAAGATATCTTATAACTTAGTGTGAGTTAAGTTGAGACGTCTGGCTCAGTTAGGATCGTCTGAATGAGTTTGGATCGTACAACACGTTCCATCCGCCAACTTCAGACGGATAGAACGTCTGGAGATCGTCTCCGGAACAAACATCGATCTTCACATACGACGAAATGAACTAATAAATAAAAAAATTGTATGATAATGTATATTTAGTCTCGTTCGGGAGAAAATTTGTTAAAATTACTTTTTGGTCGGTGCATGATTCAGTTGATTGGTTCGACGCGGCCTCAGTTCGACGTCTGACCCAACAGACAATCTTAACTTAATTTAGGTCGAACCATCTTGGAGTTTGGTTCGTCTCATGAAAAGTTCGACGTTTGCCATTGAGGCCTTATGGCTCAGTTAAAACGCAACCTGTTCCACAGTTATATTAAACTAGAGGTAATCACTGATTACGGATCCGCGTTCGTCACTTACAGAAACGAAATCGAGTCGAAAGGAATCCAGTTCCCGAGATGCCCCTGATAATATTAATAGGGGCGGCTAATTTGCAGTCGCCCGTCCTGTGATTGCTCGAAAATTTCTGCCTTGGTGCCACAGGAACACCAGATTAGGATGCGTTCTGACGAAAGCGATCAACAACCAGTCTTCCAACCCCCCATTTCAGGTCTTCGATGTAACCTAACCTGTCGATAGCGAAGTCCTCTTGGGCTCCGCTTTTACCCAACAGAGAATCTCTTCAGAGGTCATCATGCTGTCAGGTAGTTTACTACAACAAGAAGAAAAACACAGTGGAAAAAAAAATCCGGGGTTTGAATTTTAACACCGGGGGTGCTTAACATTTACACAAACAACCCGGGTAACCTCTCTTCCGCACGCAAAGCGAAGATCTTTATATAAAAGGATGTTAACGTAAATTCCGTCTAACATACCTGCTACCAAGCTCTAGATCAACAGCCAGCTTCAAACCAAGGACAGTTGGAAGAAGTTGCACTGGAACACCGATAGATTTGTCATAAAACTCGTCAATACTTTGACAGCTACTCCACAACATGCTTGAGGTATACAAGAGCGACTTGTTTGGCCTAGGTATACAATAAACACTCTAAACAGTCTGTAACTAGTCCCATCATCATTTTTTAGCGTATACATACATATAAAATCCCCTGAAGAGTGAGCGATCACGAAACAGGCTTGTCGGGATGAAAGTGTAGTTTTTTTCCTATTTTCAATATTTATATATATATACATCTATGTATTTTGCCAAGGCTAATAGCGAAGCTCTCGTTCATAAACTTGTAATTTACTCAAACTAAAAATAAAATCGTGTGGAATGCTCAACGGCGACGGCAACGAGAACGGCAAAAAAATTAAGCGGTCCAATAAGCCCCCCCCCCCCGCCAAAAAAAAAACAAGTTTCCACTTTTTGTACATTTCTTTGCCGTTGTTGTTGCAACGCGAAACTTCTAAGTAACACGTTCTATGGAGAAAATCTGTCGTTGTGCTTACAAAAATTTTTTTGCTCGTGTTCCTGTTCGCTTTATACATTTCACTACCGCTCATTTTCACCTTGAAGGCCGCTAGCATCTCTCACCTTCACACCACCGATATAAAATTTTCATGTTGTTCTTCCAACGAAATTCGTCTCCTTTTTGTTTTTTATCTCTTGCTCTAGCTCTTTGTCGCTCTTTTTCTCGTTGAGCTTCTCTAGCCTTACGCCTACTTTCTCGTTTTCTTTGTCTTTCGCTTTCTCTATATTACAAATTTGTGGACATGACAATTAATTTAATCTTAATACTTTAGGCAACACTGATATAGAAATAATTTCCGCTTTCCATGTTATCTTTGTTGACTCTTTAATTGTCTCTGCGTCATAAGACGCGGTTGACCATGCAGTTTTCCGGCAAAAAATCTCGAGTTGCATTTGGGTTGGCATACCTGTTGATTGAGTTATTTTCATTGGTATGCCTGTGGTGCGGACAAACGGGCGGTCGGTCGGACGTACGGTCACGTGACTACAAGTCACTACCAAAATCTCGGATGTACAGATAACCAAATTTTCCTACCCACGGTGCGCCGCTGCGCGCGCGAGAGAGCTCCGCTATAATCACTTTTAGATGCCACTTACTCGAAATAACATATCTGCGAATGTGATTCACAGTTTACTGCAGCCAGCCATCTCTGTTAGGCCCTAGTTGGTTTGATGTCCCCTTAGTGAGAACAGTAGAAAATTCGTTTCTTGCCATCCAACGAACAATGGAAAGTTTGTCCCTTAAATGTCGTGGTAAAATAAAAATAGTTATAATGCAAAAAGAGTAAGTGGTGAAAGGTAAATAATACTGGATATGTAAACGTACTTTTTTAGTCTTGGTGCACAACAAACGAGGACATTTAGCAGGCCAATATGGTCACCAACGTTACTGGTATCAATAACATCGAATGTCTGGTCTGGAGGTAAAACACTTGTACACAAAGATAGAGCATCACCAGTCCATAAGATTACCTTTAAATGAATATGAGACCACAAATCAATCCCTGAACGGGAAAAAAAGAGTCAAATGAATAGTTTAATAAAAATTGTGAGGTAATTTCTCTTAGAAAATAGTTAGATAAAAAGTTAGATGCATCAGTTACACATACGAAAACGTTTGAATTTGAAACTTAAGTTAACTTTCCTTCCAGAATGTTTACTGTTTGAGGACATAAGACTAAAATCACGTTCTAATTGCATTTATATTCATCACTGTTGATTTGTTTATTTTTGTTTGCCCTGTAAACTTATTATCTCAAGTAAACTGCATGAGACAAACAAAAAAACCGACCAATAAAAAATGAAAAAGAAGCAGGAGAGTAGCTTGCCTTAATAGACGTTGATTGGGCGTTCTTGTACTGTTGGTAGCGTTTTACTAAAATCTTTAGGCTTTCTTTGCAAGTAGTTGTTAGCGTTTTACATCGAAGTAGCTCTTGCCTACAAAAGAACAATGAAGTAAATACGAGAGCAAAAGTACTAAGACAGCAGGGGCCCGTTTCTCGAAAGTCCCGGTAACTTTACCGGCCCGAAATCAGATATTCAAATCGAAATATAAAGAATAAGAGCGCGGGCCCTGGCTAGCAAACTACTCCATTTTGTTTCATTAACTGACAGTTTTATCGTGTTAGATGCAAAACTATTGAAACAGAGACAGCTTACCGGGCCCGTTAATTATCGGGACTTTCGAGAAACGGTAAAGGCATATTTATCACCAGAAATACGTATCGCGCAAATTTTATCATCATCATCATGATCGTGTGTTTATATGATAATAAAAATAAGAACAAATAAATAATATTTATGTAAATAAGCGATTGGCATTCGACCCTCCATGCTGACATTAATAAAATCAAAATAGAAAAAAATAATAGTTAAAAATATTTGTTGATAAAAAAGAAATATTACGTCACATTGTTTACGCAATGGATGTTTGCTGGGCTGTGTCCACAAAATACTGGCACCTGATAATAAACGCGGATAGCGATGACTTTTTCCCTCTCGTGGCATCTTTTACTCGGGCAACTTCGGCGATACTAGTTACTACGTTTTAGAATTTTCGCAGATGGTCAGCCTTCTTGCAAGAGGCGACGTTCCGGGATCTTGCGTGTTCTATTCTCACTATTTTCTCTCTGACCTTGAATAGTAATAAAAAGCTGAAGCCGTATATTCTAAAAGCAATCTTGATCAGTAAAGATAGATCTCTTTGTACCTATGAAAAGGTAATTTATCAGAAGGAGCTGGTCTCTGCATGAAAAAACACGACTCGACAAACCAAAGATAAGGAATTTTTTATCAACATTTAACGTTCTATCTTGAGAATCGTGATCGAGTGCAAGGAATACTGACGAGGCTCTCTACTCACTTTTCAAACGGGAGATAGCCATCAAAAGGACATGCAGCATAATGCTGCTTCCACTTGTGAACAAATGGGCGAATCAAAGTCGGATTCACTTTATCTGATTCATCACCTGTGGAACCCTCTATGAACCAACGCTCAACTTCCGTGTAAAACGGACTTGAAAATATCTTTTCCGGCAGAAACACATCTTCACCTCCTGTTTCTTTTCCTACCCCCATCAACATTTCCGATACAACCCCAAAGCAGTGATAGTCCATTTTAAAGCCTTTCGCTTGCATCTCATCTTCCATAAACTTGTTTCTTTCTTCTTTGACGCTTTTTACGTTAGGGTCAAGCGTCATCCAGTCCTTCCAAATGTCACGGCATTCTTTAAGGACAGCGCTATCTTGAAACTTTAAAACAGTCATCTCGCTGCTATCAAAACTCTTCTCGATCAGTCCTGAAATAACTTGTCGTAGTCTCAGAAAGTGTGCCGCAGACAGCGTCATGTTGTACCAGATATTCCATAAAAAATCAATATCTCCTGATACACTCGTATTAATCGAACCTGCTACTTCGAGCAAGATCGCATTTCGAGCAACCACCGACGGATCGTAGTCATTTAAATGAAAACTTAAACTCTTGGGACAATCCTGAGTTTTTTTCAAAGAAATTTCAGACACGGTGAACAAAATATTTCTCACATCCCCGGAAGCTAAAAGCAGCAAGTCTAAGTGTTGTTTCTTCGAAGTTCCTAAGAGTTCCGAAATGTCCCTTGCTCTGGTGTTTCCAATAGAGTAGGAGTATAAACCATTAGGGTAAAGAATTGTCCCCGCAGGATTATCAAATCCCAGAATTGGAACTCCTTGGCTGTCATATTTGGTCATGATTCAAAAGTTGTGAGATATTCTCTGGGGACGGGAAATAATGCATTCATCTTTTTCGTTCTGCGAAACAAAAGTCAGTTCCAAGAACACCGTCCGCGAGAAGTCTGGACCCAAAGCGGAAATTCCTTTGTGGCATTTTGCAATGCTTCAGTGCGTCCTAAGTATGTTTTTAAAAAAATTTCATTTGAAAAGAGAAAATAAATATCTACATTAGTTACTACACTGTTGCTTGAAGGATGTTGTGTAAAATTATGTTAACTTAGCTAAAAGTAAAACAATGGGAAATAAAATGCAAGGGCTAACACTTTTGCGAATGTCATTTTGTAGACCGAGTAAATGGTTCTAGTGCGAAGCGAATCAAGTATTAAATTTCCTTACTTCGGGGAGAAATGAAACAAAGTATACTTTCTGAGGTCTCAAAGATCTACTGACTCTTACAGTTAACACAGCCCCCAGAAAACTAAGGATTGTTGGAAGAATTAATAGATTTACAAGAGAAATTGAAAGCCATTAAAACTCACAATTCGTGTTTACGTTTTATGTTTTTTTCCTTGATAAAAACACTCTTTTTAGTGTAGCAGATTCCAAACCTCAGAACAAAAATTAAGATAACGAAACGAATATTTCGTCCTTATCACTCGGACTTCATCAGGGTTTGGAATTGACAGGTTGCATAACAGAAAAGTTACAAATCCCCTGGAGAGGATTGTAAATTTCGGGCAAAAAAACATTCTTGCTCGTTTATTAAAACGTATGCCATTGAAACAATCCCTTAATGAAGCTAAACTAAATAATCAGTAGATTTGACATTGATAAAACAGATCAATGAAATTATTTACGACAGCGGTTTCTGCCTCATATTTATATAAAAGACCAAGTAACTCCCAGTTAGAAAACCCGTTGACCGTCATCCCTTGATCACCTTCCTTTTCAGGATCTGGATTTCATCAGCTTCTCTTCGATTTCGCCTCATTAAACATTCATAAAAAATGCTGTAGCGGGAGAAATTCATGATGCTAACGGGTGGCATGTCAAATTAATATGCAAAATAAACGTTAAACGGCGAATCCGCTTAAATATTTGATAGTGTAAAGCAGCACTGACTAAACTCATGGGTTCTAGCATTTGCTCGAAATTTCGAAAGTGGAGAAAAAATCTTGGGTCAAAAAAAGGAAAAGATGAGAGAGAAAATATTATTTTGAACGTTGACGAAGGAACTACTAAAGATGAAAAACCCGCAACCAACAAACTGAGGGAGATACTTCGACAAGAAGACGATGAATTAAAAGTCGTCCCGTACACGACAGCAGAGTTAGAGGAGTTGGTAGTTGATCTCGAAAAACAGCTTCAAGAACTTTGGTGCAACAAACCCGAAAGAGAAAAACTTTTTTTAGACTTAGGACATGCGTACTACAAATTATGCAAGTTTGAAACAGCAAAATATTACTACGAGCAGTATTTTAATCTTGTGAAACGCAAAGGCTCTTTAATTCATTTACAAAGAGCTCACTGTAATCTGGGATGCGTTTACAGAAGACTTGGGAATTTTGACAAAGCGGCGGAGTTTTTAGAGAGTGGTTTAGCTATCGCTGAGGAGCTTCAAGACTTAAGAGCCCAAGGAAGGCTTTATAATAACCTTGGAAATGTCTGCGAGATGCAGAAGGATTTTGAAAGCGCCATATACTATCACTCAAAAAGACGGAAGATGGCTGAGGTATTGAAAGATGGGGACAGAGAAGCGAAAGCCAGTGCAAGTATTGCTAACGCGTATCACTGTATGGGGAATTTAAGGAAAAGCATTGCATACTATGAAAGAGTTATTCTTTGGTTAAGAAGGAAGCTAGGTAAGGAAAAAAAAAGTCTAACTGAGTAGCAGATTGCCATGACGACCCGAAATAAGCAGAAGTGCTTATTTAACATGTTAAACAAGGAATTTGAACCGAGAAGCAACCTTCAGTTTTTTAAAAGTTTCTGAACCCTGTTGGGGACCCGCAAGTAGTTGCGAGTGGTTTCTCGCTGGTGAAACGATAGCATTTTATTTGTGTTTTTAAAATTACGTTCTGTTAAGGAGTGTATTAGTGCGAATTGAGCCGACAGAAAACCCTCCCAACATTTTTACAATTTATTGCTTTGAAAATTGACAGAATTTTAAGAATTTATCAAACCTAAAGTGTCAAGTTTGTAAACTGCTTTAGCGTGAACGAACACATAACAACTAAGTTCAACATCGAGCTCATATTTTTGAACGTTTTCACTTCACATTGAGCTTCACTAAGACCTCCATATCGTATTTACAAAACGCACAGTTTGCCAAAAGAAAGAACAAAGAAAGGAGGGCTTGCGCTTCCTAGCATATCTTCTCGTGCGCTTGACCTAATTTCAAAGACTAATCTTCGGGTTACGATTAGTTCAATCCATCAGTCTGTTTTTCTCACGACGAAATGTACTTGGCCAAACTATGCAGCATCATGTAATAAAAACCTAAGTTTGAATTGTCTGTTCTGCACTATTGATCATGAAAATCGCTATTAACGACGAAAATGGATATTTTTCACTCAAAATAAATATTTAATTTATTTGCAGCTTATCAAGAAAAGCAGAAAAGCAGATTGAGCTTGTTATCGCAGATATCCACGGAAGATGAAGAGTGGGTATAGAACCTGTTGCCAGAACATCCAACACCTATCGTACGCAGCTCAACACCATCAACTGAAACTAAGCATTTTAATCTTGACTTCTGATTACAATATCAGAGTACCTGGTTGCATAATACACAGAGCTTGTCTTCTAAAAGGTGCATCGAGTCAAAGAAGAGCGTGTTTGCGTTAAGATTCATTAGTTCATTATCGTTACATTACATTTTTTCATGACTACACTGTATGTGTAACTAAGGTTGCTTATTGCGGACAGTCATATTTTACCAGAAAAAGATGGAACGTAATAAAGAAACTTATTCTTAAAAAAGAAAAAGTTATTCCATTTCTTTGCAGCCCTTTCATCTAAAAAAATGAGTCTCGCTCTTGCTGCTATTAATCAGGGACTTGAAGCAGCTATGAACAACTACCACACTGGTATCGTCATGAAAACGTCCCTTGACCTCCGACGTCTTGAGTAATCATCAGCAAAATAAGAGGAAGATAGGAAAACTAGAGAAAAACCTACAGATTTCTTTGTAAACCTGATCTTTTTAGAGAGTGCCGGCCAGTTTAATGTGCTAAAAGCATCCAAACATAAGTGTAAGCTGTAAATATGTACAAAAATATTTTTAAATGTGTTCGACATCTCCTCCAAGTGAGCGAGTGGATCACTCAGTTAAATCAAAGTTCACAAGCTTTATTATTCCACTTGAGCAGAGTTTGTAGACTTCAATTTGTGGAATGCCCTTTTCAAGTTGTCGATATTCATCAACAACTACTAACACACTTTGCCACTGTGATAGAAACCTGGTGTTCCTCGCTCTTTGATCTTCTTGTTTTTCTTGGAAGTTCCATTCCTGCGTCAACCTATGAAAACGTTCTTCTACTTGCCAGTCAAGTGTAACGCCAAGGGCAGGGGAGGTCAGTAACCAGGCCACAGGGGGGTGCTCCTTTAAAACATGGCCAGTGCTGGCTGTTGTTGTCAATGAGGTTTGAGAAATTTGATAATATTGGTCCAGGAATGCACTGAGATGCACAAATGTGTTAACCCTTGATGGTAAGGGGTCTTTGGTGCTGGTATTCTAAACAAGAAACACAAACCACTCAATCTAGCTAACTAAATAGATATAACTAACCTCCTTGCAGGGATGGGGAGGGTTGATCAAGACCAATATTTATTATTGGAAGTTCAGTTATACACGAAAATAACTTTAGAGTTTTCTTCTGGAATGCCCCCAGAACATCAAAATTTACGACCATAGATTCTATTAAAGTGAATTTGTTATTTGAAAATTGAGTTCATTTTTTGTTCGATCTGACCAACAAGAAGGGTAGTTTTTGTCTAAAATTCACCGTTCATTTTACTGCAGGAATGCATATCTGAATTTGATTCCAGTGGCAGCTATGACTGATGGATTCAATTTTCAAATAATTTACTGTAACTGGAATCTACCTAGTCCCAAACATAAGAAACGTCATACCTCGCATCCACCATGGTTATCCTCATGTCTGCACCCGTGTTGTTCTAATGTTTCTACAATCCCTGTGATGTAGTCATACAGACCAACTACTTCACTTTCAACCACTGAAATATGAGAACTGTCAGTTTCCTGAGAACCATACAAAATAGCAACCTTGCCATAAATATCCACATCCTCATTTGGAACATTTCTTGAGAGTCTTGTTTCAGTGTGTAAAATTGAATTTAGAGCTTCCAGTTTGAGATTCATTGTCACAGATGGTGAAACAGCTCTTCCATGGCATTTTCCTTGCTTTTTCAAAGGTAATGGCTCGATCATTTCTGTCTTGTCACAAAGCAATGATTCATTTAAATTTTTTCCATTTTTTCTGACTGAATTGCCAGAAAGATGCTTGCCATTTGAGAAATCACTACTTATACTATTACCCCTGCTGTGCCAGTAAGCTGAT
Organism: Porites lutea; assembly: GCF_958299795.1. NCBI lineage: Eukaryota > Metazoa > Cnidaria > Anthozoa > Scleractinia > Poritidae > Porites > Porites lutea. Next base: position 975,570 of record NC_133212.1, on the reverse strand, counting down.
ACTAGTTCTTCACTGTGTATGTTTTTCTCTACCTCACACAAACCATCATCTAGAATGAAATTATTATCGACCCTGGTCCTGTTTTCAACTTCATTTAATAAATCTGAACTCAACTTGGTTTCCTTTGAAAGACTGGCTTGCTCAATGACACAGTGAAAAATATTCTGAGACGAATCACTGCTATTGACAATATCATCATCATCATCATCATCATCATCATCATCATCATCATCATCATCATCAACATCATCATCATCAACATCATCATCATCATCATCAACGTCAACGTCAACGTCAACGTCAACATCATCATCATCATCATCATCATTGACACCACCACCACCACCACCATCCTTATTGTCATCATCATCATCACTTTGACATGCGTTATTGTTTATGAAGTCATATTCTCTTTGAGAATTCCAACCACATGCACGCAAAGGGTCAGTCTCCTGTTTTCCCGACTGACTTTCCACTACTGTGCATTGTCTAACGAAGTCCCACATTATGTTGCCAAGTGGATGACAAATTGGAATAGTACATTTGTTAGTTACACCGTTGTCTGTTACAGCTGAGGCAGGTTTTAACAGCCTTTTTGTTGCATCCTTATCTTCAGTTCTCACATCGTCCCCATATCCTCGACTATTACGGCAAAAATCAAGGAATGTAGATGAAAACTGTCTTGCATTTAAGGGGAACATGATCTCTCCGAAAATCCGTCTGTCTGGTCGTCTTTCTGCCATCTTGATATTGAGCCCGCAAAAGAATAGCGGCTTCAAAAACTGAGCATGAGCAAAAGGGATACCTCACCCCAGTGTTTTTGGCATGAAATCTTTAGCGGGTATGTCTGGATTTCGGAAATTGTCCATTTATTAGGCTAGTTTTTAGGTCAAAACATCTCAGTACAATTATGTTTGACGTTGCATTGAGTAGTGCGGGAGCGACTATCGCCCTGGCAACATCGTATGATGAAAGTTATCCACCAGAGAACATGATAGATGGGTAAGTTTTGTGGTCGTTTGGTAACCTTTTCGATGTTGAAAAGATTTAAGAAGCCAAGAACGTTTTAAGCTTTTTTCTATTCATGAAGCCCCCTGAAAATGCCTTTTATTTATTGCTTACAAATGAAAATTTGACAGGCAAAGGTAGGCATTTTTTTTACGTTCTAAGGCCCTGATGAAAAGCCTGCAATTTGCATTGTTGTCATGGCGACGTGGATGGCCATGTTAAAATATACAATATTCTTGTTTTCGCTTGGTTTATTATTATTTTTGTTGTTTCTTTTTTGTAGAAGCTTAGAGACGTTTTGGCCAACAACAGGATTGTTTCCTCAAGAATTTATCATCAGCTTCAGTACCTTGATGAGTATAGGGAACATCAAAATCTCATCTGCAAATGGTAAGATCCCAGAATACACTTGAACACAGTGGAACCTCAATATAATGAAGGGCCAAGGGACTGGCTAAATTTGTTCGCTCTAATGAGGTTCCGTTGTGTCGAGGTTCTTTTTCATAAGTATTACTATTACTGGGGTAAAGGAAATCATTCATTCATTTTAGCTTGATTGCAAAAAGCACTTTCAAGGTTATTTCCAATAAACTGGTCGATTCCCCTTCAAAACTGCTAATGTATTTACTTCCAAAATGAAGGAAGTTTTTAGGCTTTATTGTACTGCCACATGTAATATAGTGGCTGATTGCTCCAACATGCGATAATAATATTGTTTACCTTTTTTCACAGTGAAAGACCTTTGCATAGAGAAAAGCACAAAGACAGAGCCAGTAGATTTTGAACCCCTTGTGGATAAAGGTATAGTTTTATTTAACAATACAAAAGTATCTGAATGTTTAACCATTGTAAAGCAGCTAACTTCCTAATGCTCATTTCCTGGGGTGCTCTTCTCCTTACAGAGTATGAAAACATAGATGGTCAACTACAGAGGGATGAAATCAAGGTAGTTCACAGCCTAAGAATTCAGTACAGTGTAGCTACAGATTGTAGGGAGTGGTGGGGGGGGGGAAGGGTGTTGCTAAGTAACTGAGGATTGCAATGGCAACAAGAATGTCAAGAGATTGATGGAATGAGCAGAATAACTTTGCCTATGCATCACTCTAGCTGGTTCACTTTTATGCCATACTGGGAAAAGAAATTTCTAAATGAACAATTTTTTGAGGGGCATGAAATAATTATGATGAAAGATTCTCATTTCTCTTTGTAACCTTAGATGTGGTCTAAAAGAATTCAACTCACATTAAGTGGTTGCTTAAGCTCATTCCTTTGTTACCTGTCAAATGCTTTCAGAAATTTAATGTAGATAGCATACTAACTTCTCTCTTTCACTGATCAATACTGAAAACTTTTTCTCTCTCTTATAGATTCCTGTCACATCAGCTTGCCATCTGAAATTTCTCATTAAGAGTGGCTTTGATCATTTTATTTTCGTTCACAATGTCAGTGTTGATGGTACAGCAGTCCACTGATTATTTAAAATACAACAAACAAACATTTATTTAAATATTTATTGTCAGTGTTGGTAGAAAGATACCATTCTAAAAGTTGAAATAGAAAAATTATGTTTAAAAAACGTCCATTTTTTATTTTACTCCTATACAAGCAGAGGCTACATTTGCACAGTGTGAGTTGGTGTGCGAAAAGTAGCACACCAGTTCACATGTGAAAATGTAGCCTCTGCTCACACGGTATCCATTTACAGACATGAATGCAATAGTGACAGATGTTTTGTTTAAGGCAATCTTTTTAAGGCATCGAAAGAACTATTCTTTTAGACTGGAAACAGTCCGTAGTTTTTGTACATAAAAATTATTACTTGTTGCATTTGATCATGAACACACTAGAAACATTCCGATCGTCATCTGCTAATAACAGCCCTGCAGAGCAGAATTAAAAAAGAAAAGACGAAAATATAAAATATTGCTAATAACTTCTTTTATTCAATGTTTTCAGTGTGTGAGCGAAGTTTGATATATTATGCACCTTGTTAATGTACATAGTACAATGTAAATAAAATTATCTTGATTTACTTTAACAACTTTTCTTTCTTTGTCATCTAAAATATTAATAGTTACTATTATTGTAACAACTGATATACAGCTGAATTAATTAAAAAAAAATTATTATAAATATACCTAATAGTAAACTATTGAAATAATGCAATGAATAAAAAAATCTGAAATCTGAAATCTAACCCCTCAATAAAATCTTCTTTTCTTTGGAGATAATTTTTCAGAGCAATCTTTAAATTCAGATAATTATGTTCCATTATAATAACGAACTATTTCTATAATCTGTTTTTCTATTTTTATTAAACAGTGTTAGGTTACAAGCAAGCTCTGTACCTGGATGAATACCACAAGATGTTCATGAGGCAAGAGCTTGCCTGAAGTCTAACAAGTTGTAAGAACTGAAAGTTAAACTGCTTCGATATTCCCTACGATCATGTCTTAATTGGCTATCCTTCTCTCAAAGCAAGAAAACAGAAACAGGCGATGGAATGTTATCCATCCTACAGTTTTGTATTTGTTGTGTCAAAAGTGTAAGGAGATCAAGACCTGTTAACACTTGTAATCTAAAGCATAAGTAAGGCCAAATCATTCCCTTTATTTAGAGACTGTGACGATGTTTACAAAGTGAAAGACCAGCTCTTGTATGTGACTACCCAAGTGTTAGCAAAAATCCAGTCAGGGATAGCCTTCTTGACTTCCCTGAGAACTGGTGAAGATGAGTCTTTTCCATGAATGTATTGAGCAGCAACTGCAAAATCCATCAGGCTGCTTTTAGCAGGCAGTTCTTGTTCTGTCTGAAAAACAAATACATACCGCGGTAAACCACTTTTTATCATCACCACTATAACATTGCGCTCCTGTTGGTAGCAAATAACTTGAACAGAATTTGTGTCCTGTGAAAACTGCTATGGCCAAACTTGGTGGCTGTCACCCCAGGGGGTACTCCCCTATAGAAGTGACGCGGGTACTTGTCGTACCTTGTAGGGGTTTAAATTTGTGGATTGGTAACACTAACGGTGATACAACCTAAATGACAGATTAGGATGAACATTTTTGACAATACTTTCAAAAAGGCCTTGAGACTAAAGTGCTCAAAAGTTGTCTTTATTACTACTAAAATTTGCAGTGACAGTTATACCTAATTATAATGTATTATTGTTGAATTGGTACCTCTTTACCCTGGGTACCAGAGATTTTTTCTCGTGTGCGACGGAGAGTTTCGTTTGGTCGGCCGCAGGCCAACGTGTTCGGCCAAATGCCGAAGACACGAGCAGAGAAGCCACGAGAAAAAATTCACGTGAGTCACTTTTTAAGACTTGACCAAACTTGACCACTTGTCACCATTTATAGTAATACAGGACTGCTGCTAAGATTTCAAAGTGCCAGGTAAATTAAGCATTTAAGAGGGTTTTGGTTCTGTTTTCCTTTATTTCCTATGACAGTAGGCATGGGTTATGCTTGCAGAAGCCCAGGACAATCCCTGGTGTCAGGCTCGCAGTGACAGCTCTGTACATACTGTATAGTATGAGACAAATAATCTTGAGTTTCATCCATGTAAAATTTTTACTTATTTTAGCCTTAATTAAACCTATGCAAATGCAAGCAGCATCTTTGCATCTTTGTCGGGACAACAGGCACTAATGATCAACTAGCTTGACCTTATCCTTTCTCCCTTCCCAGTTCCCTCCCTAGACTAATGCTTAGCTTGCTTGGCTTGCCAATTTTTTTTTTGCATTTTCAACTGCAGAGCCTAGTCCCAGGCTAATGATCATGCCACTGTATTTGGAATATTTTGCTTGTTCATATCCTTGTATCGTAAGTGTAACCACAGTAACAGACATACCACCAACTCAAGAGAGAACTCCCATGGTCCAACATCAGCTCCGTGGGAATAGTAAATGAAGTACGTAATGCGGTCTCCCCCATTTTCATCTTCAATGGGATAAAGAGTTCCTAGAGATGAAGACAGCAAATTCACCCCACTTGAGGGGGACAGATACACAGTCATGTGATCGGGACCTATTTTGAAATAAACAAAAGGAGTTATTTATTTAATCATGATGAGTCCAATCAATTGTTTTGTATTTTGTTGGAGATGAATAAACACCACATGGTCCAAAGACAGTTAATGAGAAGTTTATTAGATATTTTGGCGACTTCACAACATCTGAGGTTACAAGGAAGTGAAGTTAGCGAAACTGTGGTTCCCATCTTTGAAGATTGCAGAATTAATATCCTTCATGTCGCTTGTTTATATTGTTACAACTTAACTTAGATTTGTAAGTGTTAGATTATTAAAAGGTTTTAATTGGAAATGATCAAAGTTGAGACTAGAGCTTTATGGTTGAAAACCAACAACCTTGAGATATTTAATTACTACCATGATTAATTTTACAGACCTGATATTGAGAATTTAAAGCTGTATATTTTATCATGCCGTTCTCTTGCTAAAAGTGTTACTGCTAGTTGTGATGTTGTGACTTTTGGTGGAGGGCCAGGAATATACCAAGAGTTTCTATAGAGAAGGAAAGGTCAAGTTAAGTTTTAAAGCTTTATTTCAGTTATTTTAATAAGGGAATGCAACAATAAAAATGTGAGGAAAAAGACCACGATAGAGACTGCTAGCACATTCTTGTGAACAAGGGTACCAACTCAAACAGTTATTAATAAACTCTTCCAATTGGCAGTGTTTTCCGCATAAATGCTTTATGTCGGTACCACACAGAAAACACAGAAAGGGTAATGGGCAAAATTCTGGTGGCAGGGAAGCGCTTAAATCTAGGGATAAGGGGACCAGGAGAGAAGCCCTCCTGGGGGGAGACAAGATCGAGTGGTACCGGGGGTAGCCACCCTGGACAGGAGTCCTGATCAGTCTCCGGGGGTGAGGCCCATATCCCCCAGTACAGGAACTGAGGGGAACCAGGAGGGGTGGCCCTCCTGGGTGGAGTACAGATCAGGTGGGACTGGGGGTCCACACCCTGGAGTGGATATTTTTCCGGACCTGTCTCCAAGGGCTAAGCCTTACTGTGGGGTAAAGTGCCAGATCTGGGTAGTGACAAATCATCAGTATGTAATTTCTAAACTCATTCCTCAGACATCATTTCACAATGAAACCAGTGATGGCTTCACAGAATGTTGGCTGTTTTCTCAGGCTCAATTAAGAGCCACTGGAGCAAAATGTGGGAAGTTTCTGTTTTGCTTAGACATAATGATCACAGCAATTGACTGGGAGCACGCTCTCTCTCAGCTAATTTCATGATACCAGCCTCCTTAGGCAAGCAAAGGGATAGCTGAAAGAGAGCTTGCTTCCAGGTTATAACAGCAGCAGAGATGTCATTAACAGACATCAAACGATGGGTTAATGAGTGTATGAAACACACACCAACACCACATGTATACTGTATATTTATGTCTCTCTTTGAGCTTGGATGCAGTACCTGGGAATTGATCATCTCAAGAAATATTCCCAATTATTGTGATCAACAAAATTGGATGTTTCAATTAAGAAAGCAAAGTTGCTCTATGTGAAGTCTTTACAGACATTTGAAGGGTGTCTTGACAACACCCCTAAGACCGCTAAGACCCCTTAAGAACCCCCACTGAATGACTGAACTTTATTGATCAGGGTTAGGAAACTGAGTTAATCAATTTTCAGGTCAGTTTGTCCAGTATAAAGACTTAAATGGAACCTGATTCACTCAGTCTCCTAACCTTATACTAATCAATAAAGTTCAGAGTCATTTGGTGGGGGGTTTTAGGCTTAGGCAGTCTTTGTTAGGGGTATTAGAGGTCTCTGTTTTCAAGACACCTGACATTTGATCACTGGTGGGTAATATGTCACTATCACAAAGAAACATACCTCATTAACTGCCTCAAAGGTAAGTAATAAGGAAAGCCTCCATAGACCCCATACTGTGGTGCCAGTGAGGCATTTCTAAACATGGGTACATCAGAAAATGGCTTGATTCCTAAATAATCCAGAGGAGTGGTCCATACACCTGAGTCTTGCAGAACAGTATCCCCCTCATTGTTGTAAAATTCTCTTGATGTATGCTATGGCAAAAGCAAAGTTAAGGTTTTTAGGCCCGTATAAAAGAAAGCAGCATTGAATTAACTTATTAAACTTTTTTAACAATAATAATAACAAGGCAAACTTGTGATTTCAAGACAAAACAAAATCTTTTCCAGCGGGACAAAGACAGAAATCCCAAACACACAAAACCGGCCAATCTTGCCTACTCAGCTAGGGGGCCAAAAAGATTAAGGGATTTGACTGATCTTGCCTGCTTAAGGAACCAGCCATTTATAATAAATGGCAGGATCCTGTTCCATACATTTTACTATAACTGCAGAGGCAAAGAATGTCATTCAAACATGGCCATTGGCAAAACCTGGATCGGACTGCATCAGTTCATTCCCAGAGACTCTATCCCTTACATTTTGTCATTTAGTGAGATACAGGGGTTGATCCAATCCAGTCCAATCCAAGATTTGTTGATGCCTTTCTCACACTGGGCTATATAATAATAACAGTGTATACAGGGCCTAAGTGTCAGATAAGTGGATCAAGCAAAAGGACCACAAGGGTATGACTAAATCACGACCCATGAGTCTCAAGCTAGGGCTGGATTCACCACTGTAGTGGGGTTTGCACCATTTTCTTAGCATGCTTACCTGAAAGAAAACCCTTTTAGGACATTGATTGACAGCTGAGTAAGGAAATGAAAGTCCCAAAAGAGATATTACAATTGCAAGTGTTGAGACAAGGAAGAGGAATAGTGCTGGAAGTTTCAGGCCACCCATGACATACACAGTGCTAACCTACAAAAACAAAAGGATGGAAGTAACAGTTGAGGCGGTCAAGAAGAGGATTAAGCAACATCATTCTAATAACACAGCAGCCAAGTGAGTGATGAACTTGCGAGAGGGAGACTTGAAGTCCTAACTTTTGTGGTTTTGCAACAATAAAGGGTCTAATTTGCAGGTACATTTATGCAGTGCAGGTGTGAATAAAGATTCTTAAACTTGGACCCTAACAGTAAATAAATCCAAACCCAGTGGGTGTACCTGCCATTAAAATTAATTAGCTTAAGTACTTTCTGGGGACTGCAGATTAATACATGTAGCTATCATTGGGTGGGCTAAATTTCCACCAACAATTTCACCAAGAATTTTCTGATACTTTACAAAAGTACTTCTTATCTTTGTACTAAAAAGCAAACAAAATTTTGTGCAGAAAACTAACAGAATGGTGATAAAAATTTGACAAAATTGTCTAAGGCTGTCATTTCAGAGGCTCTAAATTTCAAAATTTTCTCAAGGAGCATGCCTCTTGCGCCCTCAAAGCTTGTGCCTTTGGCAATAACTAATCCAAAATATGCTCTGAGGTCCCTGCTTTCACATGATAAAGATAATAATTACTTGTTTTTCAAATGACAAGTACTGTAACTGTACTGCACTAAAAATATATAAATTATACTCACCATATACGAAGACAATGTGACAACTGCGGAAGCACACAGAACAGCAATGAACAAATCTGGTGGTGTTTCAGTCCCTGAACGGCTCATGATTGGTAAAAGGACATCAAACCCACAGATAAATAAATAAGTACAAAATTTCACAGGTATTAACGAAGCTATTATGTTAATTAGCACAGATTTTTCTATAAAGTTCTGATTGACCATTTTCGCTGCAATGAAGTTGTCAAAAATTAGAACCCGTACTATCAATGGAAAGATCACTAGAATTAATAGTATGTAAGCCGAGGCCAAACGATAGAAGGACATCACTAACAGGATTATTGTCCACAGTAGAAGCACTGCATAAAACACTTCTGTTTCCCTTGCTGAAAGGCAGCAGGATTTTCTTTCATTCCAGGAGACTGTTGCTTGTTTTTCTTTCTCATGTTCAGCTTTACTCTAAAATTTTTTTAAAAAATAAAATGATGTCAACAAATTAATGATTTCACTTCAAAAAGTCAATTTCTATTAACCCTTCAAACCCTAAGATCAAAATTTGAATTCTCATTTGTTGCCCCTATTCATTTCCTACAGAAGAAGTGGGGAGAAGTTGATGAAACATCAAGCAAATTCATCTTGTTTTATCATGTCTGTAATTCTCAAGACCACTCTTTTTAACAAAGCATTGATATTACAAGGAGAAATTTGATGCTGATCACTCTAAGGGCTTAAAGGGTTAGCAGCAAATGTCACAGAAAGATTATTAGTATAAAGGTACCTACAGCCTGTTCCAGGTGTTCAGATAGTGGGGCAACAGTGCAAAAATTGATGAGGGAAAAAATACGGGGAAACCAGGGCAAAAAAGGGGAGGTAACATCACCAGCACTTGAATGTTAACAGAAGGTGTCATAATCGACCAATAAGAGGGTATAATGGAATACAGTATACCGGAACGACCCTTTGTTAAGAATGTTCATAGGCCTTCCCTCACTCTCACCCTAGTCTACCCTTGTTTTCCTTTTGCAATCACCGTGTACAATTTAACTCACTCCGCACCTTCTGAACACCTGGAACAGGCTACAGTGTCCATATAAGGACCATAGACAAAGACCTGGATTAGACTAGATAGGATCAACCCTCGTAGAAACCCTTACCCCTAACCTTCTGTTGGTTGATCCAGTCCAGTCCAATCCAGATTTTGTTCACGCCTGTATCAAAGTGTCCTTATAAGGATCTTTTTCTATTTTTTTTCTTTAAACTGCTTTTGTACATGAAGAATGTGATGCAGGCTACCTGGAAAATAATCTCCTATTTATGAATATACATATATACTGTAAGAGGCACACCTTTGCCAAAAGTCTTCTCCTAGCTGCAACGTGGACTAAACCAATGCCAAGCAGCGAGGGAGCAGCATATAGTGGCAAAAGAAGGTAAGGATGGCAATACCAAGTCATTGATTGCCCGGCATACGTAAGTAATAAGGATAAGACAACAGGTGTTGCTATGCCAACCAGCCATGACAACAGTAAAACCAACATTGAAAAGAGAAGAGAAGACAAAGATGACTGTTGAGCAACTTGACCTGAAAAATATACAACAATCAATGATTATTTTAACAGGCTATCTTATACATTATCGTTGCCATCATCATCACGACTTAAGTCATCTGCCAAGTAGTGTCACAAAGTTTCCTCTGGCTGCTGTGGTCTCTAGTATAGAGGCAAAACAATTTGGCTTGACCGCAGAATTCCTTCAATATCTCCCACAAGGCTTTGATTGGGTTTGCAACATACAGTAACAACAATTCCAGAGATACATTGTATTTCTGACAGTTTTCTGAATTTCACAGTAAGACTAGTGATAGTGCTCATACATGTACACTGCAGTACTAAACATCTTCTTACCCTTCTTTACATCTTTCTTTCCAGGAAATCCCAGGAACTTTCTGATCAGACAAAGAACTACCACAAAAGCAGTTAAAACATTTATCACAAGGCTAATTCTCTCAGGATAATGCACCATGATGATGCCAAGAAAGTCAAAGAACACCACTGCACCATGACGATATTCTCCAGGATCAGCCAGATATGGCGAGTTAACAATGCCTTTTATAAGTGCTAGAATGTTATCCCCAGCACGCTGAATGGAGCCAGGTGTGACTGCAGCAGGAGTGTCATAATTTGTGTGGTAAACGTGACCATTTGCAGTGTAAGCAAGGTCCACTCCTAGTCATTCAAACAAGAAAAAATTTAATGTTAATACATGAAAATATAAGCTAAAAAACTTCAAGTAAAATACTAAGGATCTGTTGTCTTCTTTTTTTTTTTTCAAACCTTTAAAATCATGCACTCATATCAAGCGAAAAGGTACATTGTGTAGGTTTGTTTTACATAAAAAAGTCAACTTGAGGCTTATGGTTTTTAAATCTCTTTCTTTCAGGGATAGAGAAAGTCTCCTTTGCAGCTACTGGGGCCAGAGTCATGCAATCTTCCTGCTCCCATAGAAATGGGAAAATTGTGTGACTCCAGACTGAACTGTTGCCAAGGAGACTATGGTAGAGATCACTTCTTGTGACTTTGTTGTTTAAAGATCAAATATTTTTTTTATACTTGCCAGGTATTTGTCCAAAGTCCCTGTAGATCCTGAAGTCAGTATCACTAGGAATTATCCCACTCTGAAACAAATCTTGACCCAGAGCTTGTGCACACGGATGAGGTGCCACTTCAGCATATGTTTTTATTAACCAGAGGTGATCAGGCCCTGCCTGGAAAACTATTTCCCGTCCACCTTTTGATTGAGTAACAACCGAACATTTAGGATTAATAGATACATGTATATAAAGAGCCACCAAAATTAATGTTGCTTTCATCAAGGCTACATAAAAGGGAAGTGTTGTAAAAAACAAAGCAACCTTCACTGCAGGTGTTTAAACAACGTGATGTATTATGTAACACTGAGCGTGTATTGGGGGAAAGCCTGGTTTCAAGGTGACAGGATGATCAAACGGGGACAAAAATCTAGAACCGAAAAGATAACTCGAGGGAGAGAAGCAAGACCTCCTTCCCCCTAGAAAGACCTGTTAACAACTGCACTGCTAAATGGAGGTTGGGTGCCTGGACTATCCGGGGGCTTCCAGGGTATTATAAGGGGGACAGTGTAGCATAGAAAGTGATCTCTCCCCAACATGTTTCTCTTCTTTTCATGTGTGCACCATACAAAGTGATTTCTCTATAATTCCTCCTGAATCTCTTCCTGTCTTGTATGCACCATGGGTCTCAAGATTTAAAGGCATCAAAGCATAAGAAATGCCCTCCCTCTTCTTGTGCACCGAAAGCGCACCTCATGAGTTGCAGAGAGGATAACTGGCAGGAGAAGTGCCTCCTCTAGCTTATCTCCTCCTCACTTCCGCACTATGCCCACTCTGTCCATTTTGCCCAATTTTTTTTCACCTCCTTATACCCCCCCTTTAATATTGTACCTGCTCCTGCTGCCTCTAGATTCACAAAAGCTCTGATTGTATCAACCCATTTGTGTTGCGTGATAAATCCGTGGCTTGCCTGCAATACATTCTCCTCTGCTCCATTAAAATTGAACACAACACCGTGGTCAAAATCAAAGTTCTGAGTCTGGGCAAGGCATCTCAAGATTTCTAACATCACAGCGCAACTAACAGCGTCATCGCTTGCCCCGGGTGACCCAGGAACGCTATCAAAATGGCCGTTGACAAGAACCGTATTTTTCGGAGGGTAATTTTTTTTCATCGTTATTCTAACCAAAATATTTGTAATTTCACGGTAAACGCTTGTAAATCCGGCTATGAATCCTAGATCGAAACTTCCAGAAGGCTTTTGGATGTCAATTTCAATGATCACATCTTCTCTTGCAGTTTCTTTAATTTCTTGTAAAACTCCAACGATGAAATTCACTGCTTGAACTTCGTTTGCGTAGCTCCCAGCAGGTCGTGGACCAAACGATGTTAGTGCTTCAAGATGTCTCCGAGCTGTTTCCTCCACAAATTCGCTTCGATCGCTCTCTGCTGTTTTTTTGGGCGCGGGAACCGCGCGCGTTGCTTTAAAACCGGTATAGAGAGAACATGCATAAAATAATAAAATAAAGAAGAATATCCATCTTGTGGAAGTGCTCTTCTTTGAATCTGCGTCAACTGAAGAACAATCATCAATGCCTTCCTTTAAGACTTGAAAAGGCGAAGAAGTACCCGCACCTCGCTTCCTTAACGCCGCCATCTTGAACTCAGCTGGAATTCTCATGTTGGAAGCCTGGATCCTACTTACAAAACTAGTTACCAGGTTACTCTCTCGATCAACTCCTTCATCCGGGCTTTTGCCTCAAATTCAACATGGCGTCGGACAGCTCCATAACCTGAAACATTGATTTGTAAATGCCATTAACCTTTCATTTACGGCACTATCATCAATATGGTTGAACCAAACGAAGCTTACGTTAACACTCTTCTCAATATGGGATTTGTTGACAGCGCACAGATTCGCAAAGCGCTCAGTTTGGCCAAGAATGATTTGAATGATGCTGTTGCGTTGTTAACAGGGGAGGAAACTCGTACAAGTTTTTATTTCGAAGACCCGGAAGTTAAAGACACGGAGACCCAACACGGCGTAGATGACGGAGGAATGGATATTCCTCCTCTTGTAGACTCCAGAGATAACGACGAAAGCGAATTTTTTGACGCCAGTGGCGAGCCTCCACCATCTTACGATGAGGCTATGAATCCTGCGGGAATGTCTCTAAACGGAGCTAGTCACGGCAAAGACGAAACGGAAAATATGGACATACCTCTGGAATTTCCTACTACAAACCTTTACGAGTTAGAGGACAGAGTTTTTATAGATAATTGGTCTATTCCTTACAAGAGAGAGGAGTCTTTGGGAAAGTGTTTACTAAGTTCTGCGAGATTTGCTCAGGAAGGTGAGAGGAAGTGGGATGGGCCAAAAATGAAATACCGTATACTGTTAGTTTGTTTTCATTTTGTTTTCAAAAAATTTTTGTTTGGGTAATCGCAATAGCCTTCAAATATTCATACGGAGTGTCTTATTTTATCAGACTTGCATTCAGAATACTCAAAAAGTTAATTTTGATAAATACATTCTGGTGTTTGTTGGAGAGAATTTTAAACTTGATACATTTTGAAACAAATTGATCATTCAAGGTAAATAAAAACATCAAGTTGATTTGGCACAAGCCATGCATGTAAGTGTGGTGGCAACTGCAGATTTTGAAAAGATTTTATTGAAATGATTCTTATTGGAATGATACTTACCGCTGTAATCACATCAACTGTAAATCAAGGTGATAATTTGCTTATGTTTTGGTGATGACAAGTTACTTTGGGGATGGGTAAAATTATGTTGATTGATTGAGCTAAAATTTGCACATCATTTAGATGCCTTACTGAGACAGAGATTCGAGTTTTGGGTGAAAAAGTATAAGAACTTTTTTTATTTACTAAGACTTTAATTACCGTCTTTTTGAGGGAGCTGGACTTACAGTTTTTTAATAGCTCTTATAATGACACTTTTTTTGTCAGTAATTATCATTGCCTGTGATTTTGGTAATCCAAATTTTATCACTCTGTAAAATACTGAAATAGTGCATGTATCAGTACCAGGCAATTGCAATTAAAGGACTGAGTTGCGAAGAAGTTCAAGTCATGTAGACACACCACATGAATTTGTCCATAGACTTTAAAGTTAGAACTACGTTATGCAGAATTTTCATTAAGAAATCTAGTCACAGGAGAAAGTTGTAACATTTACAGGAGAATATTCTAAGAGAGGCTCCATGTCTGAATAAAAAATAGTCATAGGGTACCTAATGCACCTATCAATGTAAACCCCGTGGGGGGGAGTGCGGGCAAGGGGTGGGGATTTGACAAATTTTAAAATTTTTTGAAAAAATTCACCAGGGTGGGAAACAAAAGGTCAATCAAAAGTGTCAAAAAGCCCCCACCCCAGGGGAAAACTCGAAACAAACAATACTATAATACTATATAAAACGAATGAAAGAAAATTTCAAAAGTATGTTCTTACTACTTTTATTTAAGGTTTACGTAAGCTGCGTTAAATTACTTGCTGTAATTAAGTATTTTCTCTCTCCACTAGCATCTCTTATTTTGAACAACATAATCACTCCAGGAAGATTGACCGTGCTATTATATTAATGAAACGTAAAATGCTTTATAACATCGGCTCAACATGTCGGATCAGTGACCTGTAAAAAATCCTCTGACTTTCATGGTAGAATTCGATTTCAATCGAGGTTTACAATCAGATGGGAACTTGAAGATAAAAACTTTCTCAAAATAGACAATATCTGTTTAGATGACAGTGTACATGTAAAGTATCGAATTAAAATAAATGAAAACTTCATAACTTTCTCCAACAGTGTGACTTTCAGAAAGCCTTGAGGGACGGACTTGGTTACCGCTTCTGAATTGATACCAGGCTTCTATCGGTCAAAGTCAAATGTCCCAACCCCGGGGTCGCTTCGCACGATCAAAAGCCTGACAGGGAGATAGTCTCAGGCATCAAATCCCCGCCCCTTGCCCGCACTCCCCCCCCCATGGGATTTACATTGATAGGTGCATAATGTTAGCCTGAGGAATCTGCATAGTAAGCAGAGAATTCTCCGACCTCCAATGCCCAATGAACACCCTGATTATGCCAATTACAAAAAAATGATTACAAATCTTTTGCAAACCTCTAGGATACTATGGATAGATTGAACTAACCTACATGAACTGTATGTTCTTCAGGTCTTGCAGATGCAGATGAAAACTGTAAAAGATTTATGGACCGAGCACTACCTGAGTGCTTTAAGAAGGTGTGTGTTTACCACTTCCACCGCATTGCCAGCTATATAATACACCTTGTTTACCCCTAAAGATTTCGCATAGGCTTTGTTTTCTTTTTCTCTTGGGATGCAGACTATTAACCCAGGAGAAATTGTAAACAACTGTTATGCAAAATGTTTGGGAGTGTTGGTGTCATGAATTGTTTTTTATTTTTTGCCATAGTTATTGACAACACAAGCAGTCCACAGATGGGGTTCAGAAATCCATGAAGGAATTTATGACATGCTTCATCTTCTTCTGGAGTTGATTGCTTCTAGGCTCAAGTATAAACCTGTACCATTTGGATTACTGGAATTGTTGACACAGGTACCTGATCAATAGTGCCCTTTGTATAGTAAGCAAGATGCTACAGTAGTTAATGACCCGCAGTAGAACATCGAGCCAGCAACTTCTTTTCAAAACTAATCCCAGAAGAATGTTGTTACTCATCAGCTCTCCACATCTGTGATCTTTTGTAACTGAAACCATTAATTTTTTTGGCCGATGGTTTGAAATTTTTCATTTTATTTAATCTTCTCAATTTAATTGGGCAAATGAAGATTGAAAGAAAAATCAAGATTTCAAGAGTTTAGCTATCCTGTAGAACAGTGATTAATTTTGATATGCTGCTTGCTATCATTCTTAGGCTTTCAATCCAGAAACAGAGTTCCAGTTCAAGAACAGGTCAAAACCGTGGGATAAGAAATACTTTGAAGGAGTGTTTGGAGCTGATGATTGTTATGCTGTTTGCCCACCGACCTCTGTGTATTACACAAGCCCATCTTACAAGGTAAGCTACTAAAACCCAGTCAGCAGTAAAGCCATTCTTTATTGTTTTCCTATAATTCCAAAGATCCTTCATTCTTAGGAACCCAAGCTGAGTAGCTACATGTCCTTTCAATGAGGTGGAAGTTGAAAATGCTTGAGTCTTTATGTAACCAGATGGTTAATCTGTAGACAGATGCCAAAAATCTTTATTACAGTTAACTGAGATTAAAATGTAGTTCTGCTATATGTTTAAAGCACAAAAAAGAGTATAATAAATATGCATCTTTAAACAACAGCCGCAGAAATCACGTGAACAGGATATTCTACCAAAAGTCTTCAAAATGAGCGATCGTTCTTTGCATCCTACGGATGTATGCTATGAATTATTTTGCGTCTTTGGCAATTTTTATGCATCAGTGATGCAGGACACAGAGGTAACAAAATCACTGTAGTTTACAAGAAGATTGAGAGAGTCTTTTAAAGTGCTTATTCTTACTGAGCAAATTCTAGAAGTATTTCATTTCACCACTTCTGTCTGACCAATCACAAGTCTGGCAATTCAAATACTTTTGGGTTGTTAGTGTGTGGAAGTGGTCACCTGAGCTCTCCCATATAACTTTTTTTCTCTGTTTTCAGAAGTGTAGCAATTTCTCCTGAAAGTATCCCGTTCCAATTTGCTTCTCTTGGGTCTTTAAGGATGGTTGTGTTACAGGTCAATGTTAAATCCAGTTGAGATTTTTTTTTTTACCTACGTTGATTCTTAATTTCTTTTGTCTCCTAAGCCCTGATTATTCATGAATTGAGAATCAACCTCTTAGGTTAAAAAATTTTAAACTGAATTTAATTTTGACCTAACAGTTATCCCTTACAATATATTCTGGCCAGTAATATTGAAACTAAAAAATTGGCCAAGTTTCAACAGATATAGTTACATGTAACACATAGTGAAAAGTTTAATATGTAAACTTCTACTTTCCAGACCCTTATTCTTAGTAATAAATTTTAAATCATTAATGAAAAGTGATTTGTGGTTGTTTCCATTGTCTTCTTGCAGGATCCATATGGCTGGTTGGTAAACTTGATCAACAAGGTAAACCCTACCACACTTCATTCTTTGCCATGTTTTTCCAATACCCCTGGAAAGATAAAAGAAAAAGACACAGAAACTTAGCCGTACTTAACACTTAAATATATATTTTTTCTTTGTGATAGTTTGCAGAGCTTGGGGGATTTGAGGAAATCAAGAAACAGATTGAGACGGCAGAAAGAGTGGATGCTCCTGTAAGAATGTTGCACAAGTTAATACCACAATATATTTAGTTTGGGCATTAATTACATTTAAGGCCATTGTAAGCAACAATGCAGCGGTAAATTGTGAGTCATAGAAAAAGGACTTTAAGCAGGCAGTAACTATGTGTTGTTTTAATTTTTCTTTGCTTTTAGAGTTCTCAAAGTTGTGTTTTATCTTTATTTCAGATGTTGGCTGCACTCTTGAAGCCCCTGGGAATTTGTGCCAGTTATCTGAATGCAAAAGTGCTGCCAGTAAGTGCCAACAATAATTTGTTTTGTCTTGCTAAGAAAGGTTATTTGCTGAATCCTTTTAATCTCCTTTTAGTATTCTTATCTCATGAAACATGGTGGCTAGTCTAAAAGGGGATGATAAAATACTGCTGCATCTTTAGCATGGAAATTTTACTTGTTGATTATAACTACCAGCAGATGTTTCAGTGCAGTGTGATTTTTTTCTAGATGTACTTTGTACCTGTATGCAGTTGTGATGTTTGTTTTTTCATTACAGAAAGTCTTCAGTGATGTTTTTGAAAAAACACTAGGATACATCCAAGAACTGACAAATGAAGACATGAAACAAAAGGTATTATTGCAGTGTCTGATATTGGCTCTTAGTATAATAATTATGTGTTACCGGTCAAATGTGGTTTCAGGTTAAAATAATATTTTTTAAGACCAATTTTCTTCTCAATGTCCTTTGTCCCCTAGGAATAGGAGACAAGGGTAATTGAAAATCAACTTACTAGGTTAAGTCAAAATTTATCTGAAATCAAATTTGACCTATAACACATGCAAATTTTGGAATTTTAAACTGATATTTTTTCTTGTGTCATTTTTACAACAGATTGGTCACAACTCATGTTACCCAAATCATTATTATTCATACACTTAAATCGATTATCATATGTTTATTTTTATAGGCTGTTGGAGATGTGTTTGATTTGTTAACGACTCTTAAACTGTTGTGCATGAGGCTTTGGCAGAACATGGTGTCAGGTGTTGATGATCTGAGGCTAGAGGTGGCTTTGAAGATGCTCAAAAGTCCACATTTCAATGCCAAGATGAATTCACTCAAAGAGGTGACTGCCGTGCACTGCAGACATACTTTGTTTTTTTTTCTTTTTAAACTGTTGTGGCATGTCCTGAAACAAAACTTAAAAAACATAATTGCTAAATTTTCTTTTGTAAGATGTTAAAATTTTGGAGTACAGCTGAAGAGGTTTAATCTGAATCACACTGCCGTTAGATTTCATCTACAAACTGTAAAGTTAGATCAGCTCATGTTGTGCCCTACCTTAACCATTTTCTTATTTACTAGGTTAACTTACACATATTTTACATATATTTTAACTATAATCAATATATTTTTGTTCAAATATCAGGTCTGTAAGTTAATTGATGATTCTGAAAAGAGTAAGAACCCTAAAGTAAACATTTCCCAGGATGTTATCACAGAGTGGCTGCTTCAAAACAAAGTTCTCTCTATTGCATTTGAAAGTAAGTTTACCATTCACAGACTAAACTAGTCTGTGCCAGGGCACTTTATTAAGGTAACAGCAGATAAAGATCTGCACAGAGTCCTTGAGGAGCAAGGATAAGCACATAGTGCAAATTAGCCTTCTGTGCAGGCGGATTCGAGTTTCATTCCCAGTTGTTACCTCAAATCTTTTTTTCAACTTCTTTCCTTTCCATGTACTTTAAGTACCTCTAAATTCATGGTAAACGGAGCACTGATAAAGAGATGGGTGTAAAAAAGAAGCACACTGTTAGCCTCAGGTTCCTCAGTCTAATGTGTACTGTTATGAGTTCCAATGGTCTGTAGTGTGTGATTCCACTGCATGCTTGGTCACATCGTTGCTTTTGTATTATAGGATACAAGAATGTTGTATTCCACTTACATTGTAGGTCACAATCTTTGTTGGCCAATTTTTGTGCTCTTCAAAAATGTTGTTTCTCCACTAGCCTCTTTCTTCCACTTTTTTCACTGCTTATTTAGCATGACAGGTTCTAGAAAAAGTTTTCAGGGATCATGGCTGGGTCATGGGGTTTTCCAGCCATGGGAACTGGGTGATTTCCTGTGTAAGTGCATAGATTAACGTCTTCCATATGAATATTGCAAACGTTTTGCTTAAGATTCCTTACCTTTCTCACAGGCAATCTTCATCAATCTCAGTACTGTGATCGAATCAAAGTACTTGTAGAGTTCCTTGGTACCAAGCTCTCTTTGGATGAGTTAACCACCATATGGAAAATGCAGGTATTTAAGCATCAACTTACCATGTTCTTTGAGAGCTCAGGTTCACAAAACAGACCCTAAGCTCAAAACCAACCATACATGTGCAGTATCTGTGTCCTTCTTTAGTCTCATGAACTGGTCAAATACACTAATGCCAACAATTTTAGTACAGCTTTTGGTTTAATATAGCAATACATTCAGTTAGCATAGAGTGCATGAATATCATAAAATTAAGAGTTCAAGAGCAAGTTGCCAAAAGTCATAAGTGCTGTTATTTTCAAGAAATGAAACAAAATAAAGGAAACATATTTAATTTATTTCTCTTAAAACTCTCTGAAAAACTTCTTGCATAATTTTTTTGTTACAAAATTAAGTAATCAATGTGATGAATTTGTAAGGTTGGAAAGCACCACACTGAGGTAGATAACATACACAATATCCTGGCTACAGCGGCGGTGAGATTTAACTCTAACCAGCTGGATCATCTCTTTGTCCTGATACAACAGGTTTGTTTCCTCGATAGTAACTATTAATTTGTTATTATTTCATGTTGTTAATAGCTCTTATACAAGGAACTGAGAAGGTGCATGCAGAGATGCATTTGTGACATAAAATCAGAAAATGAGTGAAATCTGTGTCTGAAATTCTACAGCCAGCAAAATAGGTGACTTGGTGTAGAAAAATAGCTTCCCAAAAAACCTTTCAGTTAAATTAATGTCAACTGACTAAATTATGTCCCAATTATGCAACCCAATGAACGGATAATTGACCAACCATTTGGCTGAAAATTGGCGTTGTGGTATTGTAGTCCACTATTGGGAATTGACAGACTAGTTTATCTTGTCTTTTGTCAGACTCCAATTCATTATTCTAGTCATTAGAAACAAAGGAAAAGAAAATGCAAACCATGTTTTCACATGCAAATTATTAAGTACTTAACTGTCTGGAAATTTGTATTTTATTGCAGAGCTGGGGATCTGAGAGCGATCGTATGAAGGAAAAACTTCTCATTCTCATTGGACGAATAGGAAAAGAAGCTAGAGTGGGAAAGATCACAACTAAGGTACAGAGTAATGTATTATTGTATGGCATTTTCCCTATCCATTCTGTATATTTTATTATTGTTTCATTTAATTGTAGTATTCAGGTTAAAATAATGCATCATTTGCTGGTGTGCCTGTGGCTTTTTTAGACCAAACTGTTAAGTAAGATGACTGACAATGGACTTTAATTTGACTGTTGTGATGAAGGTCGATGAAGGTTTTATCTGCTAGCCCTTGTAAAGCTCATGAAATGAAATTGTCAATAATGCCTACACTGAGTTACAATCTACCTTGTACTGTAACTGTGTCAGAACTTTTTGCAGCTTAATCTTTATTGCTCACGGAGACATGATAATTATTCTTTTATTCATCAGTCTTTATCTAACAATAAATTTTTCATTTCTAGGGAGCTTAAGCAACAACAATGGCAACGTCAACAAGAACAACAAAAAAGAAATTGGTTTAGATTGGCAAAACAACAACTTTGAATGTGCTTCACACTTTTTTGTACATTTCTTTGCTGTCACTGCACAACTAGGATGTAAAAATGCCCAATTTCATGATTTGTCAGGGATGGGAACACAAGACAACAACTTTCCTTTTCTTTTCCTGAACTTTGATATAAGTCTTCAAGGCTGTGCTCTAGCAGAGCCTGGTGGCCCCAGGCACATAACTTTTGCCCTCAGGCGACTAGAAAATCTCAGATTTTTCATACAAATTATATGCTGGGCACCCTAGATTTTACAGATTCAGAGGATTGGGCTTCCTTCAATTTTCCTTAGAGCACAGCCTTGGTCTCTCGAATTCAACTCCAAAGAATTTTTCAATATTTGACAAATTAAACGAGATGGAATAAGCAGGATAAAGTCTGAGGCAGCAGAAATTCACTTTTTAAATGATGTTTTTGTGCCTGTCACCGTCATTGTTGCTTAAGCCCTTTTATATAATTATTCCCTCTTCCAAACCCTCAACCCTTCAAGCCCCAATATTCATGCCAATTTTCCACACTGATCTCTAGGCATTTCCTTAATTTGTTTAAAGGTCAGTCATTTTCTCTTAGGTGATCATTTAATCAATTCTCACGACCTTTTCTCTTGAATATGTATTGATGTTGTTAAGAGAAAACTGACGTTGGTTTCTCTTAAAGGGTTGGAAATGCAAAGGTTAAAAGCTGTAAGATTTCTTATTTGTTTCAGGTCCTTGATCTTCTCTGGAGTCTGTCACATCTGCCATCACTTACAACAGAGATGGTTGATCAAGCGCTCAAGTCTCACATTGAAATCCTGAGTGATTCCTACTCAGTCAAGGAGCAGATCAAGAAGAACTATGCCATCAAATGTGTGGACGACATGAAAAAGGGAGTGTTGATTGTTCCAGCTATACGTCAACTTTTGAAGATTACCAGAGGAATGGTGAAGCAACAGTTCAACAAAAATGACAAGGTTGTCTTGAGTGTGCAACATAAAAAGTTAATAACCCATAGAGATCCAAGGACTGAGTGTTTCTCACCACACGCTTTCCATGCTCCATTTACACTGCAGACTGCTGGCTACTTTGGTTTTTAACATACTCTTTCTGAAATATGATATTTATGGCTTAACTGTTTTTTGATCAGGTGAAAATAATAATAACATTATATCAAATTACTCTGAAACAACTCTCTCCTTGTTTCGTTGTCTGTCAGTGTGAATCTCTTGCAAGTATTAAGGAAATTTGTCACATCATCTTCTTCATAAAATTTTGATGTCCTACAAAATTACGCTGCTGGAAGAGTATTTTTTCTGCATAGTTGGTTTGTTGAAATCTGTGTGAACAAACCAGCTGCGCAGAATATCAATGGCACAAAGCAATGATATTATTGATACATGCTAAAAGCCTTGCAAGTAAAAAGCACCATACTATCTGAGTATATAATTATTATTGGTTTATGTTTTGGTTAGGGTAACCTTCAAGAACTTCACAAGAGCCATGATATCATCAAACTGACTGTCACCAGCCTGGTGAACTGCCATCAGCAGGCTGTCGCAGCTGCTGCACCAGGTTCACTGGAAGAGGACACCCTTGTGGATGGACGTTACACCCACAAGGAGTTTATCAGTATACATTTACGATTCTTGGCATATGTTCTGGAACAGGGTCGTTTCTACCTACATTGGCACAGAGCTCGAGATATTTGGGATTGCCTTGTTGCTAATGCTGATGCTTGTGAGTTTGATCGCGAGGTTAGTTGATCTTGAATTTTTCAGCTCCAACTTTCAATGTGTAGACGTGGTACATGATTCTGACTTTTTGACCATGAAACCTCTTCAGAAGTGCTTTCACTTGGTACTATTTGCTTCTCATAATAATTTCTACAGGAGTATGTTGCCCCAGGGATACAATAGTATTAGCTATTCTCAAGGAATAAGTTCCCTGGGGAAATAAATCCCCCTAATTAAAGTTTTTTTTTTTTAAACTGGGAAATAGATTTGTATTTATATAATTTATACCCTTTTGGTGCTGTTCTTCCAGACATGTTTTGACTGGTTTTACAAAGGACAAGATGACTTGGACTCAGAGACTCAATCTCAGATGTTCACAAGTAAAGTTCTCAAACTGGAACCCAACAAGCTGACCATGAAAGGTACCTTAAAAAAAGGAGAGGTTTCTTTTACAGGTCACATTCCACAGGTCACTATGACAGGTCACTGTTTTATTAAAAGTCAAGTGAACCAAGTAATTTCCCTTCAATCAAAAACAGCATTTTGGACAAGGATTAGGGCTAGGAGACACTTCTTGTCTTGCTTATTTATCTGAAGCAGAGTGACCTTTTTTTCTTATTTCATGCAGGTTTTAATTGCTTCAAAAAATTTCTGGAGAAAGTCAACACCAATGATCATCGTATGAAGGAGACAGGGAGTACATACACTGTAGACAAGAATGCTTACACAATAGAGAAAATGGAGCTTGTTGGACTTGATTACCTGTGGAGAGTGGTGCTTGAAGTTCCTTCTGAGGAAATAGCAATGTTGGCTGTCAAGAAATTAATGGAACTAAGTTACACTTGTCTTTCTCCGAAACTTAAGAAGGTGGGTTGATACATGCAGGGAACTTCCGAGTAGTAGTGATCAGTGGCTATCTGTTAAACTCTGTTGTGCTGTTTTTCTTTCAGGATCCTGTGAACATCCACAAGAAGTTCATTCTGGAGTGCTACAAACGTCTTGAGGTATGCAAAGCATAAAGTGAACCATCTTATACTATCTTACAAAGTTACAAGAAGGCCAACTGTCAGTGCGTTATGCTATTATTTTTCGTTTCAGCGTGTTTTGTTAATTTTTCAATAATATTGTTTCTACCCTGGCTTATTCCCACATGAACGTTCAGGGCCATGAAGTGCAAGCCAGTAGATTTTTATTTTGCATACTGTTAATGTTGTGTAGTTTTAATGGACGCCCGGGAAATTACACCAAGACGGTTTGTAAATTTTCGGACTTTCCTGGCATTAGGCGTTGCTTGTCTTTGCTGCTAACCATATGGTTAACTGCATTTGTTGTCCGTTCAGAACTCATTCATTGCAATGTGTATTTGCCGCTCGAAAAAGTGTCTTAAGGCAAAATTGTTATAAAGGGTTTAAAATTCAAGTAGTGTACGTCAGTTTGTTAGCAGCTACACCAGACCCACTAATCGACTGTGCTTAATATACATCCTTGGTCCTTTGCAGAGCATGATGTGTGGCCTGGGAAACTCCTCTATATCACAAGCAGCCTGTACTGCAGCTACAGCAGCAACTGCTGTACTCACACCTGATGTGATAATCACACCTGTTCCAGCTAGGTATCACGTCAAATAGCCTGTTTCTTTTTAGAGTGAAGGGAGAAATTTCAAGGATGCACTTGCCCTCGTGTACAAGAGGAGAAAAGGAGAAGAGGCCTCCCTTCTCACACTCCATAAAAACTAACCCTGCCATGTGGGCCAGACCTCAAATCCCACGCAGAAAATAATCTTTGCTTTCAAAGACAGTCGAACTTCCACTAACGGCCATCTCTCTACAATGGCCACCACTTTCTTCTGTCCCCAAGGTGGCCATTGTAGAGGGGTTCAACAACTGTAAATTGTTGATGAGCATACCTTTTATTGCAGGGCAAATGTCATGCTGAGTATTGAACGACTTTTAGTGTTGGTGGAACAGTACATCATAACTGTCGAGGTAATGCTTTTTTTCTTGAACCAAACCTATGAAATCACCTATAAAGGCCTTTTTGGAATTAACGACCTCTGAATGCAAGTGTCAAGTATATAAGGGTAGGGGTGTGGAGATCATACACCCCTCCCCACTCCACCCCTTTGCATTTTAGTCATTTTCTCCAAGTTGTGTTAAGAAAAACAGGGGCTTTGAAAAGTCTACTGCTGTAACACCCTCTGTTGCCTTGTTACAATTTTTTTTCCAGGATCTCCATGCAGGTCCCCGTACACTTTTACCACATGGCGCCTCATTTCATGGTTATCCCATCACAATCAATGTGTCTTCTGATCTGCCACGGCAGGAGTTTACTTTACAGGTATTGTAAAGGCCAATTTAGACTGTATGATTTTTGCTTACGACTATCGCGAGCGACTAGCATACGTCATGATGCCTGACCATTCACACATGCACAGTTTTCACTTATGGCATACACACATGTCGTACGGATGTCATGGGTCTAATTTACATGACACAATCTGACGTGCTAGTCGCGCATGATAGTCGTAAATAAAAATTGTACTGTCTAAATCAGCTTTAATATATACAAGCGTTTTTGCTGATACTTTGCTAGTGTTAAAGATAAAATACACTGTCCAAAATTATTTCATGCTGAGAATAAATCAATGTTATGCTGTTTATATATTTCAGTGTCACTCCAATGAAAGTCTCAAATCTATTCGCAACAGAGTAGCAAACCGACTAAACACCAATCATGAGCAGATTCAGTTATCAACAAGTGAAAAGCTGGTATGTAATAATTGCATTTGCTGTCTGACCTAAATAGCAATCAATATCACCACAGTTGTGTCATGCAGTTAGGCTGTCATTAAAATTTGTTTTTCACTATGGTTATAACAGATAGCCACCATGCCTTCAAAGATACTGTAGCTACAGAAACATTGCTTAAACTACCCGTGGAGCTGAGCTTCTTCAAAATTAAAGTTGCTCTGACCAGTAAATTCAAAGAGAGAGGATCTCTGAGCATTAATGCTGGGCTCAAGCCTGAAAAGAGATGATCCTTTTATTTATTTTATTTTATTTTTGTCTTTTTTGTTCTTTTGTTTTGCTCTGAATGAAAGGAAAAGGCTGCACCGCCGTAGCCAGTATGAGGCGAACCGAGGCACTCGCCTCGGTAAAATTTTACCAAATACTGTCGATTTTTATTTTTTTTATCAGACTGATAATATTAGAAGATTTCATACGGCTGATTTCGTACAACGGACCGTGTGTTCGCCTCGGTTGTAGTTTCTTCCTGGCTACGGCCCTGGGCTGGAACACTTAAAGGGATGTGCATTTTTTTTAGTTCGAAAACAAAGTTGTTTAACTTCTCCATGATACCAATATAGCCACATGCGAGTTTTTTATTCTTTTAGGAAGGGAAATGTCTCTTGAAATCGATGTTACATGCATTTTTAGCACCCTACGTTCTTTTCTCTTCATTCCCCTTGTAACATCCGAGGCAACACACAACACATGATCTTCCCAAAACATGATTTAACAAAGCAGGAGTTATTGGCCCCAAAACGTTAATATTGTATTGGGCTTTCGACACTATTGCCTCAGTTTAGCTGAGCTTATCTCTATTTTTCAATTGTAGCTTCTACCCTCTAAAGATCAAAAGCTACTCTATCAGCTCGAATTTGAAGATGAACAGTTGCTGTTTGCCAAAGTGTCTGTATCTGGTGTGACAACAGTCCCTACCAAGGAAGAAGCAGAGGTATACTTGTCTATTAGCCTCTGCCCAGAGGAGGGGAGGGGAGGGGATTAAATACCATTTTCACCCCCCACCGCCTCATGTTAGCTAAAGGTGATTTGTGACTTGTATGTCGAAAAAAAAATGAAAAGTAGGACAGGCCAAATATCACCACACATCTGTTAAAATCAATTACTTTGCAGATCGAAGAAAGCAAAAAGTCTTTATTATTACGAATTAATCAAACCCAGGCAAATGAAATCATCTAGCCTCTGTAGCAGGCGCTTTGAATTATTTGATTTTCTATGTCTCCCTCGCGTGCCCCATTCTTTCTTGCACCCATTACTTTAGAGCTAATGAAATCTTGCCTACCACCTCTCTTGAACAACACTAGTACTTTATGATTTTTCCCCTACATCCTAGCATTACAATACTTACCTCATTTGTGGCTCATCAGTTGAAAACACATTATCTAAATCATAGTTTCTTCTCTCCACTGTTTCTAGAGCCAAGAGGCCATGAGAATCGATGAGGTATGGATTTTTCCAGGCTGACATCTTTGTCTGTGCTCCTTTGTAGCGTGCCTTATGTTTTGTTAAAAGTAACTGTTTTTTTGTTCTTATTTGCTTTACAGTCCAGTGCCAGTGGCTCCAATCGTCAAAGCTATGCTCTGGAGCAGGTTAGAAAGTTTTGGAAGCGTGTTCCCTTGTTTCACGTTTAGACAGAACCGAAAGCAAATGCTGTGATAAACCATTTGAAACCAAACTTTTTTTAGTTGATTCAGTTTGGTATTTCCAGTACTTCCAAACGCTTTTGCAACCGGGTATAGTTGTTGCTGGACTGTCTCTCAATGAATTTACTATTACATTGAACGCAGTTGTTTTTGGAGATGGTGTGAAAAGTATTTGTGAGGATTTCAGACCCTCTCAAACTGGGTTTGATGAGTGCCTGAGCCCTTCCCTCACTGCGTTAAGGCTCAATTAGCAGCTGCTGTTTGGGAAATGAGTCCACGTTCCTTCTAAAAAAGAGTCGGAAAGAACCCGAAAGAGCGACCAAAATCGAGCCCAGTTTTCTTATGGAGTTAAACAAAATTAATGATAATTTAAAATGCCAGAAGCTGAATTTCTATTGTTTTGTTTTGTTTGTTTGTTTGTTTTATCAGGAGCGCATGATGCCTGGTGTTATCATGGCGACGGAGTGTAAGGCATTTGATAAGTTGTATCAGCTGACTGATCTTGAAGAACCAACCATCACAGTCCGTGTGCAGAGGCTGTTAATGTTGCTACCTACTGATCCTGATGTTCAGGAAGCTCTGGAGTCTATCAGCCAGCAGGTGACAAGATTGTGATCTTTTTTTTCTGAGATAAATTGACGTGATTAAAAGTCAGGAAAGCAAAGAGCGCCCATGAATCATTTAGAGTTCTGTCGATGTGGTCTTTGATGTTCTTTCCGCATTTTTACGTCGTCGGTGATCTATAATAACGTCTGCACGGGAGTCTATGATCTATAACTGAAGAGGCACACAAGAAATATAATCCATTTGTTATACAATGCGTAATATGTAATATTATGGAGTCTAAGCAAAGACGTTTTTGAGCTACGCACATCGGTAACTAATCATTTCGCCCCGATTTCTTAGCCTCCTGTTTTCCAGTCATTTAGCGCGCTTTAAATGTAATGTTCCTCGTTCTATAAGCCGTAAAGCAAAACAAGTGCACTTCAAATGTGACATTCTTAACTCTTTGAGCCATAAACCAAAACAATCAAGCTTCAAATATGATATCCCTCGTTCTAAAATAGGGGGCTAAGTAACCGTGGCGAAATAACTTGGGGGCGAAATGACCGTAACGCCGCATGTCATCAATCGAAGTGAGGCCTTTTCTCTTTTAATATGTCTTGACGCTGCCAAATTTGTATTGCTGTGTCTGCGCGTATAGAGACAATTTGCCCAAAAACTTGGGCAAAACCAGACTGCCAAAAAATGCGAAAAGTCTACTTCTGGTTGACGTGTTTTTGCTTACTCCCTATTATAACAGCATTCACTTGGTGAATCCAGAATAATCTTAAAAACTTTTGAAAAATGAGCGCCATCTTAGACAAAAGTCAGCTGTGTCTGTAAAGGGTGCTCTAATAGACCATGGGTAAAGACTGTTTAAAATGGTTGTGGTACGTAGTATGAACAGTAGTTGGCTGATTTAGCAACAGAACGGGAACGTCAGTTGAGGACGGCGCGCGCAAATCAAACAACTGGATTGACCAATGGCAGAGCGACAAATTGGGCACCGGAAGTCGCGTTCAGTCCTTTCCTCGTGCTTTCCCGTCGTCAAATGACGTTCCCGTTCTGTTGCTAAATCAGCCAGTTTTTAAAGGAAGTATGGACTTACGAACTTTCAGTTCTTTTAAAGAGGTATTACGATTTGTTCACAAGCTTTGAAGTAGACTAGCGATCTTGCTACATGTGCTGTACATGTGTGCATTCTGATTTGTCTTTTTCTTGAACAGTATACCATCAGTTGCTCTCCTGGAAGTGTTGATGACCGAATGCAATCCACAGCTAACCTGCAAAACATGTTTAAATGTGTGACACCTGGGATGTCTCCATTCAGAATACTGTATAACCTGGAGGTATTGCTTACATGTATTATAATCAGAGATGAAATTAACGTAATCAAGTTAGTATCTTTTAAGTAAGTACTGCAGACATGGAAATGCTAGTGACAATCGTATCTCCAGACCGCCTTGTATTGTTTCTGAACTTTTAATAGTCAAGATAAAAATTTGCCATGTCGCTGACTAAAATAAATATAATGCAAGTTGTTACAGTTTCTTTTATTTTTCACTTCCTTTGATGAGCGTCACAACACTCAATTGTTTTCCAGGTGTTAAGTAGTAAGCTGATGCCAACACTAAACAGAGATGGTGGAGCAAATGCAAGGATGTTCAAGGAGAACTTTTTAGCAGCCGGAGGGCTCAGGTAACTGTCAGTTCTGTGGCCATGCAAAGGCTTTGTTATTATTATTCACGCAGTCTTGAAAAGTTTTTAAGTTCCTCAATGGTTTCTCAAAAAAGTTCTTAACTTCCTCTCTGAGATCTTAACACTTTGTTAAATTCCTCTAAGTGTTTTCATAAAGTTTTCAAAAAAAGTCCTTTCATTCCTCTGAAAGTAGGACCCGTCTTACTTCTCTTACTTTCAGAGTGCGAAAAGGTCATATTTTATATGAAATATTGTGCATTGTACTTATTCACTGGCTTGTTCTCTAAATGTTGATCCTAATAGCATTGTTGTCAACATATTGCAAAAAGACATGTTTCCTCAAGACGTAGACACAGAAATTCGCCGAGGCTGTTATGCAATCTGTCTACAACTAGCAAGGTTTGTAGTCCAGTATTTTATTTTTTAAAAAAGTCATTGATTTACGCCAAGTTTACAGGTTAATTTGTTCCTCTACAAGACAATTTAAACGTACTTTTTAACGATTACTCATTAGGGAGAAATGGCTAACTCCTTAAGTGCTTGATAACCAATAATTGTTGTTTAATCATAAACGGTTATTTTTCTAAAGGTAATCTTGACGTCTGACCGCACTTCAGTCAGGAAGTCTTTGTTTTAAAATTAGTAAATGCATCTTCATTTTCTTGGAAAGTAGTCATAAGGCCTCAGCACCATTTAGCTCAAAAAAAGAGCTCGACTTGTGGGTTGGAAATGGTGTGTTTTAACCCTGGCCAGACTACCAGCTAAAGTTTTAACAAAAAAGAAACATCTCACCAGCTCTGATTAAGACCTTAGTTTATCACCGAGTTGAGCAGTTAAGATATGCCGTTGGCTTTGTCGCCTTTAACAGTCCTAATCAATTTGTAGGGAGGTTTCAAAACAGGTGTATGATTGAAGGAAGGGATTGACAGTGCCATTCTGGCCCACAGTAATATGCATAAGCTGTTTTGGCGTCCCTGCTAGGTTTAGCAAAGCCATTAAAATGCATTGAGTTTCATGACATGGAGCAAAGTAGCATGTTCGGTTTGTCATACTCTTCTTTCTAATTGTCTTCAAGGTTTTTACTATGTGGACAGTCATCTGAAAACTCCTTCACAGTTCCTCCCACTTCACCTTACCGAGAATCTGCTACTGCTGCTGCGTCACCCATTGCTATGGCAACGGGGACCATGGAGACTGACTTAAATGACTCTCTTAACAACTCAGCTGTTGAAGCCAAAAGACCACGCTCGAGTAGCGTGATCGATGATGTACATCCTTCCGTAAGAGTAGCTATAGAGGTATGTACTTTACTAGATAGTGGAGGCTAAACCAGCTCCAAAAATGTTGAGAGGCTCCGACAGAAAACCGGCACTCCTTACGTCAAATCGCTACCTACTAGTCACACCTCTGTGAGATAAATACTCACCTCCCTCCTCCCCTTCCACTAAGCTTTGAGTATGGTCTTGTATTGCTGGCAACTTTGATAAGGGGAGGAGGAGGAGGGATCACAAGCGCAAGAACATAGACAAACTGTAATAAGCCAAAATAAGGTACGGTGTCTCAAGTATTTTTGCTACTGGTTGTAGCACTCTTAAAGCCTGTTTACACGTAAAATACACGAACACAGGCACAAGCAAAGGACAAGCAACCTAGTGTAAACCGGGATGATGTGAGTATAAGCTCGAGAGGAAGAACCAAAAGTGTGAGAGTACTACCCGACAGGTCATTTGAAAGGTGACACCTTAGGATTTCACTCCGAAGTGACATTCACCTGTTACTACGTTATTAATAGTACCACAGGAAAGTACTGCTCATTACCTTTCAGTTGAATGGTCACTCCACCAAAGTTTGGCATCGGATTCACAAAGTAGAACTACATAATGTGTCCTCATAATCGACATTGCAAACTTAGAGTTCGTCATGAGGAGGTGCACTAAGTTTGTTACAATAACTTAGCGATTTCTCGCGCATACCGATTTTCCGTGAAACTTCAAAGGAAGTAGACGTCAAAACTGTCATTATTATTGTAAAAAAACGAATCGACAACATTTTTCCACGCTCTGTACTCTTATCGACCATAGAAATAACGTCAAAATGTTCAAAACTTTGCAGTGAAACTACTCACCTACGGCTCGTAGTTGCACTAGAATTTGGAACGTTTTGACGTCATTCCTATGGTCAATAAGAGCACAGACCATGGAAAAGTGTTGTCGATTTGTCAATGGAGTCCGTAGACAAAATCCTATGACAATTTCAAATTTTATTGATATTTTTATAGATTTTTCAGACTGAAGTTCAGAGTTGACTAGATTTGATGGGGCTTGTACTGGAAACGAAAGAATTAACGGGAGTGTTTCTGTCCTCAGACAATGGGTCGCGATGACTTTGCGGAGACTATTGCCTGTTTTATGCGAGTGGCCTGGGCTGCAGCAGCTGGAAGGATTAACCTTGCAGGGGGTAGACAGAGGCTATCCAGTCAGAGCTCTGATGAGGAGGCGGCTACTATGGGGGGAGGGGCGGGTAGTGATACAGAGTCGGTCAGGTCCTTCAGGTCAAGTGTCTCCAATGGTATTCCTTCTGAGGTCACAAGCAAGGTATCTCTAATTAATACACAACAGATAGAGAGACAGTCAGAAGCTTTTTGAGCGACTCGACCCTCACTTGACAAGCTGACGAAATAACCACAATGTATTTGTCTCCAAATCACCCGTCTCTCTCCAACTCACGTTTTTTATATTTATGGTTTTTTTTGGTTGAAATTCGCCTTCATTTTTCACCTGTGGTCTGCCACTTTTGCTTTGAATCGTAAGCACTTGCTAGCAACGTATTAAGACTGTAAAACAACAAAAAATGTGGACATTGTACATCTGTTGTTCCGTTTTACCCTCTCCCTGGTTTAAATAACTTTATCTGATTTTCTTACGCCCTAACACTGTCCACCGCGGCTTTGCTGAGGTATGCCAATGGCGCAATGCAGACTAGCCTTGGGTGGCCTGTGCAGGTGCAGGCTGAGACTATATTTAATGTCCAGAAAGTTAAAGTTTGTTTGTTGTTGTTTTTTCATTTTTCTTTGCTTCAGGATGTCGTTATAGTCGCTGAGGCCCTTCAACTACTTGTCCTTTGTCTACAGCTCAGAACTCAACTTATGGGTGAGAAAATGTAGTTTATTTTTCGGGTCATAGTGCCCTTTGATTGAATTAGTCTTCCATCGCAACCGCAAGGCTACGATAATACAGCACCGGACGAATTTTGGACTGGCTAAAAGTTTGACCGGGCACTTCGTTCACACGGGACCGTTCAATATTTTCTCACTATTCACACTGAACTTTGAACGGCTAGGAGTTGTTGTTTCCTTGTGAACGGAACACCTAAACGCTCAAATTTTCACCCGGTCGAAAATTTGTCACGTGCCGTGTGAATCGGGAGCCTAAGCATATTAGGGAGCTTAAGCAACGATGTTTTTTAGGGACGAACGTCAACCGGAAGTGAACCTTTTACACTCCTCGGCCGTGAATTTGAACAAATCTTGGGCAAATCGTCTCTATAAGAGTAAAGACTCTTTGTCATACAAATTTGGTAGCGTCAAGGCATATAGGCTCGATTTCCGCCATCTCCCGGGTCCGGTCTTTGATCCTCCCCGAAGAGAGGCTTTCGGGGGGATGAGTGTGGGCTCATTTTCCCAAACAGCGGCTGGTAATCGAGCCTACAAGGCATATTGAAAGAAAAAAAGGGTCACTTCCGGTTGTCGTATGTCGCTCAAAAACGTCACTGCTTAAGCTCCCTAATTACTGACCTGTGAGTTTTGATTGATTAATTACAAGGGTCATGTTAATACAATAGTCTTTTCATATCCTTGTTTTGACAGGAGTGTTTTATTATCTTCCAAATGTCAATGATTTCATCGTGGAAATCCTCATAGGTTCCATTAATTCTCAGGTAAATCAACTTGCACACTCATTGTCTTTAGCTCACTGACTAGCTTTAAATCAGTACATAAATAATCCTCATCATTTACCTTTTATTTGCTTGGGATGTGGGTCAAGTTGCGTAAACATCGAGACCCGTTACTTTGATCATCCTTAGTTATGTAATAATGGGTGTGTGTATTTTCCTTCTGTTATAATTTTTGTCTGAATGAATTGCAGGTGCGGACAACTGCTCTAGAGCAACTACTAATTCTTAGCCAAACGCCAGTAGGAGGTATGTACGTGTAGTAATAGCACTCTTGAGTAGGCACAGAAGGGGAGTAAAAAACGTGTTCGCTTCTGCAGCACCTGTGGCCTATAGAAGTTTTTTATATAAAATTATATTCATGTATATTTTATGTGATCAAACCCCACTAACCTTTCGATGACAAGTGGAGAAAAGCACTAAACTGGTCCCCACCAGAAAAAAAGAAGGAGAGGTAGTTCAGAGATAAGTGGCGTACGATGGCAGAAAAAGAGAACTGAATTTGGCATTGAGGTATTAGGCTGATATTAAGTTAGCAAAAGCAGGGCTGAATGGAAATCATTTCTTTGCGCCATATGATGATAGTGGTGGTGGTGGTGGTGGTTACGATGATGGCGGTGGCAATAACCATGACGATGATGAACAACTGGTTGAGTACTTTTTTCGCTTTTCAGATCCCAAAATTCAAACTCCAAATCATTTTCTTCTGAGTGTGATGCTCAATTCTCCCCTTCCACTGTGGACTCCAACAGTTTACGTCAGAGGAAAGAACCACAGGTAAATTTTTCTTTTAAACAAATTGCATGGTGCTTCATACCTTTTCACTATTACTGTAGTTGATGTGGCATAACTGCTTCTCACGATACTCTGATTGCATTCTAGATTACAGCGTCATTGTAGCCAGTTCTTTGATCTCCTCTGTCGACTGCTGGATTACTTAACACGTGAGTAGAGTAGTAGAGTGACGAACCAACATCAACATTCTCCTAACAATATCAAAACATCAAGTGAAAAGGCTATGAGAATTTGTAAAATGATCAGAAAAGAAAAATACCTTGATCTTTTATCAAATTCTCTCAGACAATGAATTTGTATGTAGCAGTGGCGGATCTAGGGGAGGGGCCCGGGGGACCCGGCCCCCCCCCCCTTGTTTTGGACCAAACTGAGCCCCAAAGGGCCAAAAAGTGTTTTTTGGGAGACTGCCAAACCCCCCCCCCCCCCCCCCCCCCCGCTCGCAAGGTCTGGATCTGGCACCGTGTAGATATCGGGTGGGATAGATTCTAATATTCTGGACACTAACAGCAATGCTGTAATCACGCATGCGACTCATAGAAAGCAAGCTTAACGTAAAATAGGTAACGTAGTTTTTTTCTCCCCTTCTTATGTGTTTCAGTGATGGAGCAAAGGCTGATGAAGATAGACCCTACAAAGATGATCGAAACTGAAATACGTTGGCTTGTAAACTACGAATGTACAACCAGTTTAGGTAAAAGTTTCCTTTAACATTTTTGCCCTGTGATTGTTAAGCCCTGAGGGCCCCAGAGTCAATAATGAAGGCATGCACTGTAGCTATAAATGCTCCTGAAATTTCGCTGGTATTACCAATTCGTGGTATTGTTAGTTTTTCAGTACATAACCAACCAAATGTGAGGTTAAGACGCCTTCTCCCGACGATCTTGTTCAATAAAGGATTTATTATAAAGCCGAAAGGGTTTTTTCCCGCGGGATCAAGTAAGCAATCACCGACAAGACTGCGCCATCTTACTTGCTTGAGTAGTCAATCAAAACCTAAATTTCCTTAACCTTACCGCGCATGTCTCCAGCAACATACCAATTGTCATCACTTTGCTTCTTTTCCACAGACAATGAATTTCCACTACTGGCAGGACACTTAAAACTAATTAAAACACTCTTTACATGTGAAGGCGTTGACAAGAGAGGATTAGGTAAGTGAGACAAGCTAACTTTCTTTTTCAGAATGGAAACGGCTTTTTTCTTTTGACAGTTGAGTTGTACACACTATATGATGTATATACGTTTGTGGTACAAAGATCCTAATGATGCCAACACTGGACTATAATACATCGTACACTAGATGGAGTGTTTCATCCGTTGTCAAACACTCATAAGTAATATATCAAACACGAGAAGGGCGAGTGTTTCATCTGATATCCAAACACGTAGAAGTGATATAACAAACACGAGAAGGGGTGTTTCATCTGATATCCAAACACTAAGAAGTAATATATCAAACAACAATCAATCAACAATCAACAATCAATCTGACATCCAAACACTACGAAGTGCAATGGCAAAAATGGGGTCCAATCGAATTTTTGAACACCAACTTTTTATTGCGCTTTATACAAACATGCGAATACTAAAGTTAAAAAGGCAACTGACAATTGCGTTTTTCGCTGCTGTCAATCATCTTAACGGACCTCTTAGGAAACAAAACTTTACTTTAACGGGTTCAAAAGGTCATAGTGTGTACTGACCTAGATTGAACTGTTTATATCAATAGTGATATGTCTTCCCCGAGCGGCTCCGCCAGGAAACACATGTCAGCTACTTTCTGTTATTCTCCTGCTACTTAAAATCTTTTTGACAACCCTGGTTA
Organism: Porites lutea; assembly: GCF_958299795.1. NCBI lineage: Eukaryota > Metazoa > Cnidaria > Anthozoa > Scleractinia > Poritidae > Porites > Porites lutea. The sequence goes on along the minus strand of NC_133212.1, from coordinate 939,423 downwards.
AGTATGGCCTGAAGAAGATAAGTCTTGAATATATTCAAAGTTAAAGTTGGCAAAATTTGAGGGTTATTAAATATCTGATTTCCAAATCCTCTTCATGGTTGTGTTTTTCTTTGTTTTCTCTTTATAAAGTACTTATAAGTTTTAGAAGCATTGTTAATCCTCTTGTCTAACTCTTGTATTTTCAGGAGAGAAGCTTATAAAGGATATTTTAGATGATTTTCTCTTTCCGGCTTCTAAACTCATCTTTGATACCAGAAGCACGCCAAATAAGGAAACCGTCATAGATGTACAACCGAAGTAAGTTCAAAGGAATTCAGTTTTAACTGTTCATATGTTCAGTTCAAAGGCTAAAGCAACACTAAGAAATACGCGGAATGCGATAAAAATGAACTCAAGAAAGTTTGCTATACAACTCAACATTTGACTGAGCCAATCCTTTCCCATCAAATTGCAGTTGTAATTCTTGCATAGTCTGGGAAAAAAGCCCGACATTTTCGAGACGCCATCACTAGTTTCCGCGCGACTGCGTCATTTCGACAGGAAAATCTTGGCGTTGCAAAATGTCAGCTGTTTTCTGATATCTAGCGCTTTATCTGTTGCAGATGTGTTGCAAGAGAGTGTCAAGTCGCTGCTCATGATCTGTTGGTGGAGCTGGCCGATGGCTGTGCTGAGAATCTTGTTTATATTGTCTCACAGTTGATTAGCATGCATCACATTGGGGATCCTGCTATTCTAAAGGAATGGGAGGTACGCTGTCTTGTTAAACAACTAGTGTCCATAAATTTTGCAGCGCAGCAAATATTGCTATTTTACTATCTGTATTAATACTGGATTGTTATATTTTTCAGTTTCAGCCACCAGTAGCCCCTAGAGCTCACTGTGGATTTGTGGGTCTTAAAAATGCCGGAGCGACATGTTACATGAACTCCGTACTGCAACAGTTATACATGCAACCAGCCCTGAGAGAGGTATGGAAAAGTTTTTTCGCTTTCACAAAATGGAAAGTCGTTCTCAATACTTAGCATCAATACTGCTGCTGTTTTAGCCTGTTCCAGGCGCTCAGATAGTAGAGCACAGGCAAAAAATTAACAAGGAAAAAAAACCAGGTTCTGCGTACGTTTAAACTCGCTCCTCACCATCTGAAAACCAAACCGCGTCCTACTATCGGAACGCCTGTGGTGGTGGTAGTGATGACGACGGTGAGTTGTCTAGTTGAAAGAGAGCCGCTTAAAGTTTTCTAAACAATATTTAAATGTGTCATATTCGTGTTCTTGTCTTGTACTTGATGTGATTTCCCAAAGAAAAGAATCAAGAATGTTTGTTTTATTTTATTTTAGGCTCTTTTGTCATATGATGATACGCATCCTGATAAAGAAAGGTATTTAGTGCAACTTTTAGTCCAAGTGGTAAACAAGCGGGCTTACGAAATGAAAAGTCCTACATGTATTTTCACCATCTGCCGTCCTGCCTTGCTTCCGCTGAATGATCTTTCCCTCCTTTTCAATAGTCCATTAAGATCGTCGTCCACATATTTACATACATTGCAACTCTATAAGACCGACTTTTCTCATGCCACCATGGCGTTTAACTTGCCGTAGTAGTCATTCCACCCACTTTTTGTTATCAGACTTTATACAGAGCTGTCCGCTCAAGCTTCAAAACACAGGTTTCCTCTAACAGGGCTTCTTACCTGTTCTTTCAGGAAAGATTACCCACCAAGCCTTACCTTAAGAGGCTACTAAGTTTTATTCATCATCTACGCAAATACCCTCCACTTGATGTCACCATTCATTTGTACTGAACACGATTCGTATCAATTTAGGTTTCTGGGAAACTGCCCACCTACCCCTCCCCAAGGCTAACATTAACACTTACTTCTCACTTTGGGCAAAATGATGGCTTAGGGGAGGGATAGGTGGGCAGTTTCCCAGAAATCTAAATTGATCTTACGATTCTTGTCTTTCCATTTTCCCCGCAGTGTATTTTTCCAAGTCCAGTCAGTATTCGGTCACCTAATGGACAGCAAGTTACAGTATTTTGCTCCTGAGCAGTTTTGGAAGTGTTTCAAACTCTGGGGTCAGCCAGTTAATGTTCGAGAACAACAGGTTAGTCCGTTAAATTCAATTAAACTAGTAATAACCAAAGTTTACGGAATGCGGGTGACAACGATCTAAGGTCAAACGCTTTTGCTCCAACGCAGTGAGTGCTTTGCGTAGGTGTCTCGTAACAGATGGTCGAAACACGCGTGATCAGATTACGATGGGACGAACGTCGAAACGCGCGTCACCAAACTGCGTTCTGTGCATTCCATTCTACATACATGCGACGCATGCGTAATAACAACCTGGAAAATAGGATTGCGGGCGACAAGAGGAGCCCGCAATCAAATTAAATACTTAATTATCCTCTCCCCTTATGGGGCTTGTTAGGGACAATGAAACAACAAGGTTAAGAATCTCAAGTGGTTATAAGAGGCGAACCAGTAGGACGTTTCACAGATTCTGCAGATGATTTGAACTTGGGACTGCTAGGAAGAAATCCAGCTAGCGGTCAGGGCGGGACTTAAATAAATGGTCTCCGAATGACAAGTCCAGCTATGTAATCATTCGCCCACATTTCCTCCATTAATGTTAGTTACAGGAGTGTGTGCGGAAAGTGAATGTTTAGTTATAATTATTCATGTACAAAGTGTAGGTCTCTTAGTGGTGATATTAATGGCATTTAAATCTGGCCTTACTTTTCAGGACGCTTTTGAATTCTTCAGTAACCTCACTGATCAACTCGACGAGATTCTTAAGGTCAGTTGTGTTTTTTGGGATACTTTTTAAGAAATATTAAAACGGTAAATCACGAATAAAACTTAGGCAATGTAAGATAGTCTACGTACAAAATAGAAATTTAGAAAATTTCCATGGTACTTCTCTCAAGAGAAGGACAAATATTTTGGCGGCAAACTTTGCTTAAAATCTTTAGATATACTTACAGTTAATGTAATTTTCGGTGTCTTCATGACTATTGAAGCTTGCTCCATTTAAGACAGGGGAGTAGTTTACTCATCTTCTTTATCTACAGAAATTAGGTCAAGAGCAGTTATTTAAAAAGACACTTTGTGGCATGTTTGCCGATCAGAAGATTTGTAAAGAGTGTAACCACAGGTAAGAAAAACTATCCACCCATTCAACCCTCCCCTGACCCAACATTGTTACAAGTAGGAAGATACTGTTAAAATTGGTCAGGGGAGGGGCAGGTTGGTAGTTTCGTAGCATCAGGGATCAGTATAAGATTCAGGAAACTGGCCACTTACCCCTCCCGTAACCCAAAATTTTGTTCCGAGCAGGAAGTCAGGGTTGATGTTATGTTAGAGTAGGTGTGCGTGACCAGTTTCCCAAAATCAAGGATCATTACCTACCCCTCCCAGAATGCCTTAAATTGTCTCGCCCTTGGCAATGTTCACACGTGTTCGTATACAAATTTATATGTTTACGGCTTGCGATTAAACGTCAAAGAGCGGCGTAAACTGATATTTAGTCTCCATTGCTGAGAGGTTGTTTAGGGTATGTGCCTTTGTCGTGTGAACAGTATAAATCTCTGTTTTTGCATTTTCAAGAGGGATTTTATGAACTGCTGGCGGTTCACGGGTATGTAGGTTAAGAGAGCTTTGTAGTTACCAATTGACCGGTGCAGTGTGTAGCACTAATGCCTATGGCAGGTTTGCTCCCTTCCCTGACAACCCTTCTCCCTCACCCACCCCTCCCCGTTAGTCTCAATAAATTTGGTCCGTCCATACGGCAGCTTATCGTCCACCACCTGTATTAAGCTAAGGTTCATGCTTTGACGATATTCATACAAACGCTTTCTCTTCGTAGGTATGAGAGAGAGGAAGCCTTCCATTCACTTCAAGTAACTGTCAAAAACTGTAGATTAGAGGACTCGCTGGAACAGTTTGTTAATGGTGAGATTCTTGAGGGGGACAATGCTTATTTCTGCGAAAAATGCAGTGAGAGGGTAAGTGATTGTTGAAGTACTCTTACAGGGTTGAAAGCACTGTAATCCCGATTCCGAAGAAATGTCCAGTTCTTAAAAAACTCTCTTTCAGGGCTTGGAATACTCCAAGCCTGAGAAAACAGCAGACATAATTATTCGCGACGCCACCGCTGGTTTTCCCGCGAAATGGCGTCTGAGGAACAAGCACAAAAATTCCATACTGATGACGTGTCAATAGCCAGATCTGGGTAGTGCTTGCAGCTTCTGATTGGTTGAAGCAAATTTCCCTTGCAGCACGACCAATCAGAAGCACTACCCAGATTTGGGTAGTGGCACGTCATCAGTATGAATTTCTACGCTCCTTCCTCAGACTTCATTTCGAGGGGAAACCAGATGTGGCTTCGTGAGATGTTAGTTGTTTTCTGAGGTTGTAAAACTACTTGGAAAATCTCTTTTTCTACCTACCCCTGAAAACTCCCGGAATTTTTTTGTCGTGGCGGATTAATGAAAAGTTGCAATACAGGCCACTAAATTTTCATTTTTACCGTAAATTGGTCTAGTTTTGGGTGCTGCTTTTTAGAAAACCCCTGGAATATCATTCCCCCTCAGACGAACAAACCCTGCTTTTACTTTATCGTAACTGAATTGTGGCCAAAATAAAACTTCTTATAGCAGGACTATTCAATGACTGTTTTCAAGCTAGTGAGCAGTGCATTTTATTGTTGCCCTTTATAACGACGCACAGTTACTTAATCTTTTGAGGCTAGTTTAAATCCTAAGGGGCCTTAAACCTTACTTTTCAGCGGACTACAGTGAAGCGCATGTGCATTAAGGCCCTACCTCCGGTGCTTGTGATTCAGCTCAAGAGGTTTGGGTACGACTGGGAGGCTGGTAGAGCTCTCAAGTTTGATGATCACTTTGAGGTAATATATTCTTTTAGTAATTGCCTCAGTTTTGTATAATGCACGTTGTGATTGGTCAAACAAACTTTCTTAACCAATCAGAAGTTGAACCAAAAACAATGGTGCCTTTTTCACAAGCGTTTTCCCGCGCTGTTTGCTTCAAATGCTGATTGGTTTATTTTACTGTATGTCATGACTGGCCCGAGTCGTTCATAATGAAAACCGGTCCTTTACACAGATCGGGCAAGGCCATTGCGACGTGAATCGAGGGCGTGATATTAATGAGTGGAAATGTTTTAAATAAAACTTTTACTCAACTTCCGATGCGCTTATATACCTTGTGTGCACACTGATGTCATAGTCAAGTTGCGTCATACGAAGACATATGATACAGCTCACAAATTCCCGGTCTGTCGTCGAAATCCTATAGTGTGACCCTAAATTTGTCACCTGCTCGGCGTTTGTTTCACACGAAGGTGTTTATCTTTTGCTAGAAAAAGTACACTTTCGTAGAATTCTCACTTTGTTACTTTCATAACTGACAAGTTTAACGATACTGGATACATTTGTAACACTTGATAGACCATCGCTGTAATCACGCCACTGTAGCGGTTAAGATAAGAAATCCTGAAAAAATTATAGCTTGAATATATTTTTTATTTGCAGTTTCCTTGGGTTCTGAACATGGAGCCATACACAACAGAGGGCGTGGCCAGAAGAGAATATAACAACAGCAATCCTCAGGCGGCAGACACTGACAGTGAAAGTGGCAGTGTCACCGACCTGCATATGTCAGCGTCGAATTCCTCTCTGCAGTCAAATGTCTCTAATGTATCCGTCAATACACCTGAGATCCAGTATGAACTTGTTGGAGTCATCGTACACAGTGGCCAAGCAAATGCTGGACATTATTACTCGTTCATCAAGGACAGGTGTGCTCAGATTTAGAATCACGAAAACGCGGTTTTTTCGTGGAATTTTCAAATAATCTTCCTGGCCCTAGAGCATTTTTTAAAAGTTCTTTTTTTCCCTGGCGTGAGGTTGGAGCAAGGGAATGGAGACAGCTGAGGAAATGTAACTCTTGATTAGCAGTAAAATCATGGAGTTCTAGGTCCTCATTTTTGACATTTCAGTCTGGAAAACTCCGCCCTTTTTTTCTCTCCAAGCTGTACGAACTATATTCCATTTGTTCCATGGTAATTTTTGCCACTTTTTTAACAAGAAGACTTGTCCTAAAAAACTTGTTGGGAACCCGAGAAAAATATTCAAGGAAAACTTGCTCACTTTCAGTCAACCTCAAATTCATGTGTTGATTTGCAGTAGATCAACCATCAATTTTTTTATACACACAGGGTGGGGGTGAATGGCTGCGATACAAAGGAAAAGTGGTACAAGTTTAATGATATTATTGTTGAAGAGTTCGATATGAATGAAGACACGCTGGAGGCAGAATGTTTTGGTGGCACGTACAAAGCCAATGTTTATGATACAGGTATGCCTGTTGAAATGTGACTATTCTCTGATTCGCTGAATAACTGACTGCCTCATCGATTGATTTACTGACTGAATGACTGATTAGCTGACTAACGGATTCACTGACTAACTGACTGATTTACTGACTGACTGACTGACTGACTAACTGACTGCTTACTTGACTGGCTGGCTGACTAACGGACTGACTGACTGACTGACCGAGTGGCTGGCAGCCTGACTGACGGACTAACTACCTGACTGCCTGACTGACTTGCTGGCTAGCTGACTAACGGACTGATTGACTGGCTGGCTGGCTGACTGACTGACTGACTGACTGATGGACTTTCTCAAAGCCCGTTTCCGGTTTCAGCTGCTTAGGTGGTCAGTCGTAAAATGACTTACTTTTGGCGCCCACTCACGTAGTCGACTTGTGGCAAGGCTAACTGACTGACTGACTTGCTGGCTGGCTGACTAACGGACTAACTGACTGAATGAATGAATCACTGGCTGTCTGGCTAGCTGACTGACTCGCGTACTGGCAGGCGAAAGGAAAAGCAGTCTAATTAGCGATTAACTGTCTTGCAACCTGAAAAACTGATTCGGGTTAAAAGTATGTTCGAATGATCCAATTGTACTTGTTGTCAACGGCTATCTTGAGCGAGGTTCCCTGTCTTGCCGTGAAGATTTGTAAAAATTGTTTTCTGTTTTTAGTCAACAGTTACCCCGAAACTCGTCATCGCTACTGGAATGGTTACATGTTGTTCTATGAATCAGCTGACAAACTCAGGGCCATGAACGGCTCCGGCAATGATGGTCGACTCCTAGTACGACAAGAGGCAGTTATGGAGGGACAGAGGTATGAATCAAAAAACGTCCTCTAAAAGTCAACACCCCGCCTCCTGAAAGATTTGAAAAAAAATACAATTCTACTTTTAACTTAAGTCCAATGCAACTTTTCATTTCTGGGGAAGCATACACAGACGATTTTTCATGCGATTTCGTTGCTGAAAAGTTCGAGTAGGTTCAAACTAAAAGCAATGTCGCGGAGATACATCACCGCTAGTTACACGCGCTATTTCAATTAAAATCGCAGCAATAGACGCCTTAATAACTTGACCATGCGTGACGTAAAAAATATCATCTTATCCTTGGGTGGTTTTGTAAGAAAAACATTCGACGAGCACAGTAAGAGGTTAAGTGATTGGAATAAATAGATACTATAATCACTGGTGTATTCTTTTCAGGTCTTGCCCACCATCTCCGTCATCATCTTCAATTTCCTCGAGTTCAGGCCCTCCATCTCCCACCAGGATAGATGGCCTGTCTCAGCTGACAGCTTTGGTGCAGAAAGGCGAACGCAAGGGCATATTTAAGGATAAAATGCCAGCTGCTATCCAGAGAGTGGTCAGTTAATGTGCAGTCACCATTTTGATTAAAACAAGTATAATATAACATAACAGGATTAAAAACCTCAACCATTTGGGTATTTATAAGCCTGCCCAAGGATTTGAACTCGGGACAATGAAACACTTTTTCACGTGTTTGGCAAATCACTTCTCGGTGTTTGGATATCAGATAAAACACTCCCTCTCGTGTTTGATATATCACTTCTCGGTGTTTGGATATCAGATGAAACACTCCCTCTCGTGTTTGATATATCACTTCTCGGTGTTTGGATATCAGATGAAACACTCCATCTCGTGTTTGATATATCACTTCTCGGTGTTTGGATATCAGATGAAACACTCCATCTCGTGTTTGATATATCACTTCTCGGTGTTTGGATATCAGATGAAACACTCCATCTCGTGTTTGATATATCACTTCTCGGTGTTTGGATATCAGATGAAACACTCCATCTCGTGTTTGATATATTACTTCTTAGTGTTTGGATATCAGATGAAACACTCCATCTCGTGTTTGATATATTACTTCTTAGTGTTTGGACATCCAATGAAACACTTCTTCTCGTGTTTGATATATTAGTTCTCGGTGTTTGGATATCAGACGAAACACTCTATCTCGTGTTTGATATATTACTTCTTGGTGTTTAGATATCAGATTGAACACTCCATCTCCTGTTTGAGATATTACTTCTCTGTTTTTGGATATCAAATGAAGCAGTCCTTGTCGTGTTTGATATATCACTTTGTCGGTGTTTAGACATCGAATGAAACACTTCTTCTCGTGTTTGATATATTATTTTTCATCCCACGCTTTACTCCGAATACATGTATTTGTTTTGAGTTCTAATTAGCTCATGGACAGGACTGTTGCCATTGGTCAGATGATGAAAAACTCTGAATGGTTGGCTGCGGGGACGGTTGGGATTTAAGGTTTTATGAATTTCTTATCCCCGTTGCTCTCTCCATATTTCCCTCAACAGGTTCACACTGAAAATCTTCAATTCATGCAGAATAGGGACGTGTATAATGTGGATTATTTCAGATTTGTCCTCAGTCTTGCATCTTGCAATGCGGTGAGTTACACATAAATCAATTAAATATCTTTAACAAACTGTTTATTGCTGTAGAAAGACTAGCCTTTGGAATTGAGACTAAGCCTTTGCTTATTTTGCTCCTCTGTTGCAGAGAAACACTTCATCCGATAAGCAAACCATATTATCAGTATGTAGCCTACAGCTGGCTGTAAACTTCCTGTTCCACACATATTTTAGGACCACAAAAAAACTCAGGTCAGTAAATTAAAAAACGAAAGTAATCTTTATTTATCCTTTAGTGGCTCGCCACTGACGCGGACAAATAGCTCCAGTATAACCATTAACACAACAAGATTGAAGAACCTTACCGGCAGGAGGCGAACCAAACTTGGTTGAGGAGTTGAACGCGGGACTACCGAGAAACAGATCCAGCTAACTTGTTTCGGGGGAATTGATCCCGAGTTCTCGGAATTGTAAGACTGCCTCTCTGACCTGTCGACCAAGTCGCCTTTTACTGTAAACTGCTACTGTGCTAAAGCTCTTTCCTACGCTGCAAATGTAGGAAAATGTGAACGGGACGCTACCTTCGGGTGTCACGGTAACTGGTAACCTCAAACTAACCGTTCTCTGTGCAGTCAGATTGAAATAGGTGGGGACTCGCTTGTGGCTGAACTGTATTCTGCCAAACTTCAATGAAGTGGGTATTTTGTTATCGCCCGAAGGTGACTTCTGTTTAGAGGTTTTACTGCAGTCAAAATCTGCCCCATTTGTCCGATTTAGGTTAGATATGTTGGTACTACAGCGTAGTGTAGCTGTTGTAAAAGACGGTAACAATTGTTGTGCTTTTGTACAGAACGCACACAGAGGATTGGTGTAGCTGTATTAGTATAATAGTGAAGCACAATAGTGAAGCGTGTGGATGGTTTATGCAGTTTCTCGCCGGTGATAGAGGCAGGGGATACGTCAGGTAAGCGGACAACTACAGTGAGCAGACGTCTCGCCATTATAATCCAATGTTCGGTAGACAAGTAAGAGTAACCTACAAGAGTCGTATTGCAAATTTTTCGATTTTTGTGGTCAGTTGCGCTGGTAAATGTGATAAAATTCTTCCCTGCAAGAATTCTCTGGGATGAGTTAGCTTTCGCAAAGAATTTTGGGATCCTAACAGGGGACGCGCAGGTCAGCTATTGGTCAATCTGTTTTCCTTGTCCCAAGTAACAATCCCAGAAGACTTTGCGAAAGTGAACTCGGCCCAGTTTTTTTTCTCTTTTTAAAGTGGCAAATGTCATCAGTTCTTATGACGTATACTATTAGCAGTCTAAAGGTATGGGATCAGACAGTTCACTGCGTAATGTATCGGTGATTGCTCTTCTTTCTTGTTTCAGACCTTTTCTTTTAGAATGTCCCTCGCAAGAAGTGCGCTTTGCATTTGCCAAGATTCTCGGTGTTACGTTCGAGAGCTTCATAATGCACGGAGGAAGTGCGGTAAAATATGTGCTATTTATAATCTATATTTAGTTATTATTGCTCTTTAAGTACAGTTTTTATTGGTTCTCTTAATCTACCAAACTTCAAACACTGCGCCGCACAAACACCTCACCCACAGATTACCCAAAACATTAACGCGCGCACTCATGCTTCCCAAACAATGAAGTGGCACAGGATACCCAGAGCACTGACGCAAGCACAGAGAACCCAAAGCAGTCACGCTAACACGGGATGAGCAGTGTTGCTTATTCTTAAGATTGACGAGATTGATTACTTGCACCCATCACAACGTTGCTGAGTTGTGAACGCCCACGCAATGCTTTTTGTCTCCAATAGAGGGGTTTCCCTCTGTAAGTTTGCCCTAATGTAGACAGTATTTTTAGCAGAATCCCGCTGGAAGTATTTTATTACCGCTCGCTTAAATTGTAGGAATCTGGACAACTCAATATGTTGATAGAGACCTTACTGCAGATGTGTGATCGAGACGTAGTAGATAACCACAAAAGCTGCTCAGAATACTTTTGGTTAATGAACAGATACGCTACAATGGTGAGTACAATTTACAGTCAACACTTTCTTAACGGACACCTCTCTAAAACGGGCACCTCTATAAGACAGACACCTCTATAAGACGGACACTTCTCTAAAACGGACATCTCTATAAGACAGACACCTCTCTAAAACGGACACCTAGAGTTGGTCCCTGCCTTGCTTTACTCCTTCTAGCTGACTCGCTAGAAGACGGACGTCTCTCTAAGATGGTCACATAGAACCAGTCCCAAAGGCGTCCCTCGTAGAGAGAGCTAACTGTAGTTTTGTCTGCGTATTTTAATTTCTTTTGCTTTCTTTTGATTTCTCGTATGTCACATTCTGAAAAAGATGCTGATACCCCATGATGATACCTCCACGTTAACCAACACAGGACCCCCAGCCTTATTCCCTGTTGGGTGAACAGTTCCTTCTTTGTTCTGTGTTTGTCTTCCACTGTTAGCCTAGAGTTCGCTTCTTTTCCCTAGAGTACATTTTATAAAAACCCAAAGGCATTCCAGGCCCAAAATGTCAGTGAAGTCGCGGTGTACTCTTCGCCTGCAAACTAAACCAACTTATGATACCAAACATACCCCCTCAGGCTTTGATTCATAAATTCATTACACTCATTAAGCTTCCTGATGGTATTTCACGCGTTTTTGAAAACCCGTACCTCATCCTAGCTGCAAGGTTTCTCAGGAATCACTCTTGTAGTGCATACCGAAGATACAGAACATCTTAACAGGCTAATGCTTTTTTGGCTTATTTTCAGAATCGGAAGACTTGTAAACATCTTATTGCGCAAGGAGCTTTTACCAAGTTCTTGCTCTTCTTAGTCGGACCAAATGCTGAAAACGTAAGTTAACATATTGTCATCAGCATAATCTTAGTAGTATAGTAGGGAATGATCAGGCCTTCCTTTCTATAGGAACCTTATTAGTGTGCAGAGTGGTACATTTAATTACATGACCACATACTCTACTCATTTTGCCCTAAGCGAGAAGTAAGGGTTAATGTTAGCTTAGGGGAGGGGTAGGAGGGCAGTTTCCCAGAAATCTAACTTGATCCGTTGCTATTTTTCTCTAGGGTTCCAATCGTAGGTGGAGCTCTATTCAAGCACAGGAATTTTCTCATCTATACAGCGTACTTGCGTTCCTTGTGAGGTCATGTGACGTGTCCACGCAGATTACAGTCGGTATGAAAAATACAAGTATTATACCTCACTACTAAGGTTATAGTTACTTCACCATACACCTGTACTGTGGTCATATCTCTACACAGATCGCAGTTGACAATAGAACAGCACTAGTTATAACATACTGCACCGCCGTACTGTGATACCATAGGCAAACTATAGGCTATAAGCATTCTTGAGTCTGTACCGCTACGGAAGTTTGGGCTTTTGGCTCGTGAAATGGCCCACGTTCGATATATTCAATTCTAACTTGGCTCTCAGAAAGCCTTGGAGTCGTGTCATGTTAGTCATGTTAGAATTTTAATATATGAAACGTAGGCTGTTATACTACAGTTTACTACTCCACCTACTGTTAGACAGTGCTTCCAGAAACAACCCTTTACAATACTATACCACATTGTATTCCTTCATATTTCAACACAGATTACGTCTTTTGTATCTAGCGCAATAATATTTCTGTTGCTGCAATTAATTGAGTATAATTTCTGGTTCAGAACCCAGGTCTTTGCGGCCCACGTTCTCGGATATGGTCCGTACAGACCCACTCATCCCCATTCCCCCTCAAATGGAAGACGCCATATTTGGTGTAAACAATGATACTTACATCAGAGAGGTAAGGCTTACATACACGATTGTACTTGTTCCATTTACCTGTATTTTGCTATTGAATTTTCATTAAGTAGGAAGCATCCATTCAATTGGTGGTAATCGCCCGGAAACGACACAACGATCACTTCGAGCCTTGCGTTGTCGTTTTTGAGATTACAATTTCTTCATAGTTTGTTGCCTGCAATAAACAGACACGACCACAATTGCTCGCGTTGGCCGTTTTCACCCGCTGTTTGCCTCCCCCACCTCTCCCCGTCTTCGACAAATCATGTGACATTATTTTGATTTCAGACATCTCACTATTAAGATGGCGGATATCGTGAATTAGTTCTAAAGGTAACCCTCTCTGAAAAAACACCTCTATAACAGACAGCTGCCTAAAGTGGTCACCCAGTCACTGCCTGCCTTTCATCGGTCATTTTCATTGACTGCCTTAGGCAGACACCTCTGTAAGATGAACACCCTAGAGTCGGTCGCTGCCTATCTTTACCCCTCTTTTTGTTGACTCTTTATGATGGGACAGACATCTCTCTAAGACGGACACATATTGCCGATCCAAGAGGTGTCCATCTTGCAGAGAGTTGTGTGTATTGCTTCTAATTGCCTCCTTTCCGCAGATGTCCACAGCCATTTGTGATGTGATGGGTACATCCCAGCAGATCGCCAACATGTTTATTCATTGCAGCTGGTGCAATGAACACTTCAGTGTTAAAGTCTTACAGCATATCAGGGTAGGTATTATCCGTGCTCATATGCACGAAGAGCTAACACATACACACTGGAAAAAAAAAAGAAATAGGGACCCAACTTTTTAAGCCCCAGTATCCTCGTACAAATTCTCTACACTGATCTCCATACATTTCCTTAAAGAATAATAAGTTCAACAAATTTGTGGAAATTCTCATAACCTTTTCTTTTGATTATGTATGGATATTGTTATGAGGAAATCAATGTTGTTTACTCTTTAAGACTTATACTGACAGCTCTTTTCAAAGGCCTTTCGTACCTCACGTTCAGCTTTGCAGACTTCATTGCCATTAAGCTAGATTGTTTGTGAGATTCTGAAGGTGATCTAAGAAACAACTGGTTTTGAAAACCTCTCTCACACTCAAGGAAACATTCACAAACCAGTAATGAAGAAACTGAGGACGGGTCACACCTTTCTATAGAGTATCTCACTAAGGAGTAAGTTGAGAATGGTCGCGGAGGCTTTAGACTCGTTCACATGTCAGGCTGTGAAGCTGTTCCGTGGAGCGCGAAAACGGTGCGTGAAGAAACTCGAGCGTTACGAGAATGAGAAGCGAGATCTGGTCGTTCGTGATAGACGGGATTCCTACAAACGCGAAGGACTTTGAAGAATGTACCTCTTACCTGACCCACCCCTCCCCTACCCCAAGAAATGCTGCTTCCAATTGAACACACAGTTTACATGACAGCTGTCCTTCCTTTTCTGTGTTAATTTTCCAGGTTCTTCTGGCTACCGTCTCCGCTAATGATATGAAATACCTGTTTGGAGCTCTTCTTGATATACTGGTAATATGACTCTTGTACCCTAGTCTGTTAATAGTAATCTGTACGACTCCCCACTGTTTCTCATGTTTTGTGTCAGATTTTTGTCGACTTTTTTATTCATTCCTTACTTCATAAACCATGGAAGGTCTATTCTTAACAACCTTATAAAGAACTATTGAATTTTGCATTGATTCTTGGGCTTGAAGAAATAAAGCTATGTTAATCACGTCTGCAAGTCTTCTTAAAGCCTTGTTTACTTTCAGATTTTCTTTCAATTTTGTGGAGGCTCGCTCTTTCACTGAGAACATTATTTTTCTTTTTCAGATGGTGGAAGATCCACTACAATTGTTGCGAATAAAATGCGTAGCTGATGAACAGGGTGACGGAGTTTTAGGTAATTTTATCAATAGGTCTGGTTAAGTTGCGGTAAGAGCTGTGAAAGTTTGGAAATGTTTTATTGAGGTTGCGTTGGAGACTATGGAGACTGGGGTGGTGGACGATACTACTCACCTTCCCGTGGTTGCGCGGAGCCTGGGTTATAATTACTCGATAACACAGACCCACAGTTCCCATGATGCAAGTTGACACAACACCGACCCAGTCCTCCGCGCAACCTCAAAGTGGTGAATTACCACTGACTTTTTTTATTTGGGAACCTTATTAAACAGAAGAGAGAGTATTTCACAGGCTTTCACTACACCTTGAAGTCGGTGTAGGAAACTCGGCTGCGCCTCTTTTTCAGCCCTCATCTCGGTGTTTCGATATCAGATTAAACACACTTTCTTGTGTTTGATATATATATATCAGGACCCAGTTGTTCGAAGGCCGTTTGGCGCTAACCTGAGGTTAAATTTTAACCCGGGTTTCTTGTTCTTATATTTGAAAGCATTTTCTCGGGTAACTTTCTCTATACTTTTATGATCATCCAATCATCATATTGTAGACAAAAAGAATTAAACTGAATTTGCTTTTTTACCTTTCAAAGTCTGAATTCAAATTTCGCACTAACCCTGGGTTATCCTAACCCAGCTTTGAACAACCCGGCCCAGACCGTTTGTGTAACCTGTGTAACGTTCATGATGGTATGCAAGTCATACTCGTCCATAGGAGGGGAGGGGAAAGCTGTCTACAAGCTAACTCGAGCAATGCACTTAGCGGTACCAGTGTCATGTCCACACCCTCGTACTGTTCATTCCCAGCTTACAGTAGCTTCCTGTTTTTATTTGTAGCCGTTATCAAGTCAAGCAACACAGCTGACAGCAGACGCGCCTATCAGTGTATCAAATTTCTAGTTCAACTCGCTAACAAATGCCCGCAAGCTAAAGATTATTTGCTTCAAAACACGTCTCGCTGGCAATGGGCCGTGCAGTGGCTCAAGAGAAAAATGAACGAGCATTACTGGGCACCACATACGTCATCATCCAACGAATACTCGTCCAGCCGAACATTTCAACGAACCTCAAGCGCTGCCGACACCCTTGCCGAGGCTACAGCTTTGCTTACCGAACTCGAGGCAAAGGATGGCGAAGTTAACACGAGTGATGAGGTGGACGACTCGGATAACAAGTTAGAAGGCGAAGATTGGGAAAAGGAGGGAATGACTTAAACTTCAAAGGAAAAGATGAAATGATGAGAAACCGCGATTCTAGGACGGGAAGAAAAACCTTTGAAATTTTTTAACAACATTTCAAAATGGATACTGCTCACTGAAGACGTTCTTGGTTGAGGTTTTATCGACTCGCTTAATCAAGTGGCCAAGTTTGCACATGTAAACAACCTTCGTGTTTTAAATTAAACCAG
This sequence comes from Porites lutea, assembly GCF_958299795.1. Classification (NCBI taxonomy): domain Eukaryota; kingdom Metazoa; phylum Cnidaria; class Anthozoa; order Scleractinia; family Poritidae; genus Porites; species Porites lutea. The sequence goes on along the minus strand of NC_133212.1, from coordinate 923,492 downwards.
AAGAAAGTATTGGTCTGTTCATAGACCAGACAAGAGACACTTGTCGGCTTAGAATCACCGAACAAACTGAGAGGAAAGTGCCCTTCAACGGCTTTCATTTGAAAGTTCTCTTTGGGACTTCATTCTTAAACTCAAACGTACACTGTCAGCTACATTTCGTCAACAGTTCACATATTAAAGCCTCGGAATGCGGAAGTGAATGTTATGTGCCAGTGAATTTGTGCAGATGGGAGTAGTATTTCAAGGAAGGGTTACATTTTGGACATAAACAGCTTTTTTCGATGCAAGGAAATACGCAGTGAAATATTTCTCACTGTCGTGAAACCCTGTTACAATGCAATATATTTTCATCGTACTTTCTAATATAGTTTGACCTCGCCGGCACTTATGTTTTTAATTTCAAAATTAAATCTTACTCTAAGTTAATTAAGAGTCGCGTAAAGCGACTGCCATTTTGGCGTGAAATTCTGTTTGCATTCTCGTCCCCAGAGCCTCTCGGCTTAAGACAACGTGACCGAAAGAAACGACGGGCTCTGAGGACGAAAATGCCCTGTTTGACGTTACAGGCTCCCAGAGCATGCGCGTTGTGCAAAGTAATCACAGTGACTGCTATGTTATTGTTTCTGTCAAATGGGGATTTACTCACCAGTTACGCATGCGTAACAAAGAATGAATTGTGTGGAATCAAGAAGACAGTCCCCTAAAAATGGAGATTTCTCTCAAATTGCACATGCCCTAAGACTGGGAGTGAGTGTACTGTGTTAACACTTGAGGCTAGAGGTCCACAAAAAATGGACTAGGAATATTCCAACAATAAATTTCGTCAATAACATAAGATATATCTATCAACTTTTTTTGGCTTTGCGAGAAGAGAATTTGCCGGCCAATGTCACGAATGTCGTGACTCCGATCACTCGTCACGCACCCTATGGTTGCGTGACAGAATGAGACGCTGTACAGAAACACAAAGTAGTTTTTAATGTCTGCGTCCGAGGAGGAAATCCTGCGCCATGACCATTCAAATAAAACCAGTCCAGCAATACTTGAGATGTCTTCAGTTTTTACTTTGATATCGTTAAGAATGAAAAAGTTAACTGTTCATCAATGTGCGATACTCCACTTGATTCTGCAGCATTTGTAGAAACACTTGGTGCTTCTTGTCATAATACCTGGAATTAACATAAGTAGTTAAAAATTGCTTCCTTCAATGGAGGAAAAACGAACAAAGAGAGGGAGAAAACTCTGTCAACTTTTTATTAATTCACGAATGAACATCAAAATAAATCCCTAGCACGAACGAATTTTGGTATTGAGATCCTTAATTCTCACCCAACAACTTTGCGGTATTTAATTATGAGAAACTTTATTTAACAAACGAGAGAGTGTTTCACCTGTTATTTTATAACCTTAAATCCAATTATCAAACAATGTTTTTTGTACACTCTCGATCTACTTCTTGTTTTTTTTGGATATCCGATAAAACACTCCTTCTCATGTTTGATATGTCGCTACAAAGTATCTGGATATCGAATCATACACTCCCTCTCCCTCTCGTGTTTGATGTCACTCCTCGGTGTCTGGCTATCAGGTGAAACACTCATTCTCATTTGTGGTATATCATTTCTCGATGTTTGGATATCAAATGAATCACTCCTTCACGTGTTTGAGTATACCACTACTCAGTGATGCGATACCAGGCAAAACACTCTTTCTCGTGTTTGATATAGTATTTGTCAGAGTTGGAATATCGGATGAAACACTCTCTTCTCGGTGTTTGGATACAAGAAAAGGATACAAGATAACATTTTGGATCTTCCAGGAGAGAGAAAAAACGTTCTATATGAAGGTAAGTAGTATTTTATAATTTCTTACTGTTTGAGTATGTCTTGTGGCATCACCAGTTTGCCTGGTGCATTCATGCTTTTCATGGCCTCCTTTGGAATCAAACACAGCAAATAAGGTTACGAAAAAGAAAATGTCGACAGTACAACCCATTCTAGATGTGTTACTTGTCCAATAAGAATTTTTATCTCCTTATCCTAGTTACTTTTAAAGCGTCAGACCACATGCAGGCAAATCTCTATAAGAGGGTCATCCCTGGAACCAATAGTGAGTGTCCATCTTAGAAAGGTGACGGTCTTATAGAAGGGTAAAAGACAAAGACTGACGAAGGGCAGAGACCAACTTTAGGTGTCCAGTGTTTGCAACTCGGTGAGGTTCTGAAAAACTGCCTACCTACCTAACTACCTAACTACCCAACACCCACCCCAAATGCCCCCCCCCCCCCCTCCCTCCCCGACCCAAAGTTAACAATACTTGTTCTTAGTCAGGGCAAACTGTTGCGCTAGGGTTGGGTAAGTGCGCCCGCACCTCAACACCACTACCGATTTGGAGAAGAAAATTACTCTGTTGAATCACTCGCTAACCTGAACGGAGGAAAAATCGCCTGATACGTATGCTCCCAAGATAGCTGAGCCCACAAGCACACACTCACTTTCACGCGGCAGCACGCAGGGCAGTCCTGTGAAAAAATATTTTTTTTATACTTTTTAAAATATTCTTACAAAAGCTACTAAGAAATAAGTCAAATGTTATTTCTCGTAGTTCCTACTAGTATTGGCAGTGTCTGCCATCTTTTAGTGATTTTCCTGTCATTATGTTACAAATATTGATTATCAAGCAATATCATACTTGAAACCCTTTGCTCGACTTTCAATGGAACTGACCTGTTACATCAGCGTGAGTTTGAATAAACAACTCATTTTTACTGAGACCTCCACAAAGGAAGAGAGTGGTAATGCAGTGTCCTGCTTTGTTCAGGCTTTCAATGATGTGGCGAGTACCATGCTGAAAAAATGAAAAAAAGCAACAGCCATAATAAACACGTGTAGAACAAGCAACAGGAATGGTTGGAGAAGAGCGAGGGTGTAAAAGGGAGTGGCAACATGAAATGACTAGTTCGAAAGTGATGTGGTGCAAATTGCAGTTTTATTAATACACGTTGAGACTTCGAACCAGTCAAATTTATCCTTCATTATCACTGCCAACACAGACTATACACCATAAGGTTCCACAATAATGGTTTTCAAGTGGGTGATTCATGATCAATCTAAGCCTCCAAGCCTTTGTTGTCGGGTAAAGGAGACCTAGTTACAGACACAAATTTTTTGTAACTTTGAAAACCTGTGTTTTTCATCTACTGTCGTCTCCACCCTTCTATCTTAGAAGAAGTGCAGAGTTCACGATGTGCGAAAGATGTATGATGGAAAACTTCGGAGGGGGTGGGGCGAGTCAGGACCCCTGGGACCCCCTCCTATTTCACCTCGATCCATTTACTCAGCACTTAGTCTGTAACAAATGGTATCTGTAGTCAAGTTAACATAGGTTATATTACTTACCGCAAGAGCCTGTAATGTAGCTAGATACAGAACGGCAAGACTATCTATGTCAGTTGTAAGGGTTAATCCACAAATCTGAAAGAAAAATAAAGTCTGCAGGACTTCTTGTCAGGAAAAATTTCAAGTACGTATTTACGGCTCAATAATTGCTCCGGGGAGGATCAAAATCAACCAGGAGCCAGATTTCTTTCAGACACCACTACTTAACATTTATATCGCTCCATAACTGCAACACGTTTTTCCTTCTAATGATGGCAAAAACACTGAATACTTTGCTACAGTAGGTGTGACAATAAGAGAATTTATAATTTGCACAAGCGACTATTTTCAAATTTAGCGTTTGCATTTATTGTTGGTGGCAAAAAACACTTTTTAAATTGCTTACCATTCCAGTCATGGATGGATCAGCTATTGGTGATCTGTTACCATGGAAATCTGGTATCACGTGTGTATTTTGCGCTAACAATGCTACGTTCGTAAGTTCTCGTTTCACAGCTAGAGCAGTCAAGTGTCTGTTCAACTCTTCGTAAATGGAGGAACCACTGAAAGAATTCAATAAAGAAGTTATGTCAGGCCAACGGTTTTAACGTTGAAGTCGTGTAGGAGCCACAGGGCACCCACACAACCACAGCTCAACCAAGATTTTGTGGCATTAGGGAACTAGAAGTATTGGTATCTGTCCGTAGATGGGATTCTTGCCTAAGTTCCATCTCATTATTGGTCACTGGTTATTTTTTTAAAGACTGCACCTGTCCAAGGGGCAAGAAAAAACAATATCCCACAGCACTCATGCAATGATCTTAGAACTGAAGTCCTGAATATCCAAACAAACAAAATGCAAAAGGAAATGATTTAGAGACAAAGAAGATGTATCTAACCTTTTTTCAGTTTTTTCTTTCAGTTCTGGATATGCCACATGTGTCTCTATAACGTGATCAATCTGTTAATTTCACAAAAAAATGGCTCCTTAGCAACAGTTGTTAATCTAACTACAATCTGAGGTGTGAGCAATAGAGTTAATCACGTATATCCTACCCCACTGCCTTCAAAGTACAAAAACCTACATAACAGTCAGCAGGCCAAAATAAAACTTCATTTCCATTGCTTTCTACTCTTACCAGTTTCCCAGTAACACTTTGGCCACCTTCATTTACCCACAGGCCTGGCACCATGGCAGAATAGTATGGCCCCCAGACTCCTGGAACAAACACTGGCTCTTGACTGATCTGAAGCACAGAAAAATAGCTCCATTAATTTTATGCAAAATTTATCCTTTGAGTCCCAGCATCTAAATACTATTTCTCTAAACTGATCTTCATACATTACGAGGATTTGATAAAAGATCAAAGCATTTTCCTGTAAGTGATCATTATATTTATTATAGTTGTACCTTTTTCTCTTGGTTATATATTGATATCGTTAAGAGAAAATTGGCATTGACCACTCTTGGCACTTAAAGGATTAACCTCGTTATTAGAATCTAGAGTTTCTCTTTTTATCTCCCTCTAAATCACTCCAGGGGAAAGGAAGAGGAGAAACCTAGGGAGAAGGTTGATGAGAAACGTAACTTTTTGGTAACAAATCACAGCAATACTTACAGCCATATGACAAGATGATGTCCCACAAATGATAGCTAGGCGAGAAGTTAAAGGTATGTTCTCGCCAAGGAGCAAACTTAAATCTGCACCAATCACACCTTCGTAAAATAAAAGAAGGAGAATACAGCTATGAGAAGAAGAATCAACCACTGTTTATGCAGTAACTATGGTAACCACTCTTACCCAGTCCCCCCGCATGTGCATCAATCAGCGAGGTGCCAACTGGCATGCCTTCCCATAATCCTAAGTCATTTGCAGCTCTGAGTGTCAGACCATTGCCGACTGGCTCACCCCCACTGCTTACTTTGCATCCTAAGGATAAGAGTATACAAAGTAAACATTTTCAGGAGATTTTCAGAAAGAGTTGCTTGAGCAGGGTAAGTGAGAGTTAAATGACAAAATGTCCTGGTAGATGTAGTATATTGCAAGAATGGCACAAGGAACTACATTTCTGTCATGTATGCACACTAACTTACCAAGTTTGGAGTACTCAGTATCAACGAGGTCTTCCAAACCAATGATCTTTAAAAAGGAATCCACCCAGCCACTGTTAGATGAACCTGCCAATATTAACCAACACATATATGTATCAAAGCGCATCACAGATCTGGGGTGTGGGTTGGGGCAAGGCTCAGGGGCGTAGCCAGGATTTTTCAAAGGGGGGGTCACAGACAGGGACACCATCCGGGGATCGCAGACTATATATGGTTTATACTGCTGCTTTCCCTCGTGTATTAGTGGGCTCAGTCATATTATCATGGCATGAAGGCCCATATTAACTAAAGACAAGAGCCGTTGACAAAAATACTTTACAAAAAAACAAATTTTAAAAAAGTGGGCTTTTAACTATGGCTTTTACGGCCAAGATATTGTCATGGCATTTTCACCACCTGAATATTGTAGGTTGTTTGCTCAACAGAAGGCCTATCAGGAAGGGGGGGGGGGGTCACAGGCACCCCAGGACCCCCCTAGCTATGCCCCTGAGACTAGATAAGAAACCATGCAATGAGGGGTGGGTGGTCAAGATGTGACTTCTTCTAAACCAATACATTGCTTGTTGGCATGAAAGCAGTCTACTCACCTTCATGCAACTGTGAGTTATGACCCATGTAATTGAATTTACAAACAAGTGAACACATGGACCTGAGGAAACAAAATATTGTAATATATCTGAAATGGACACATCTAACAAGATGAAGAACAGCCTGCGAGCAAGCTCTCTGCTGTCCACTACTCTCAGAGCACCCCGCCTCTCTAGAGCCCCCCCAGATATCTTGCTCACAGGCTGGATTAAGATAGATAGCATAAGTAAAACTACCACATTTAAGGATCAACTAACATTCTTCTTTTGAGATGATGTTGGGGAATTTTCTGGTTCATGGATTTTCTTGGATCGTAAAATGCTAACCTTGTTGGATTATCTGTAGCTCTGTAAGTGAGAAACTCTGGCAGCTCCAGGAAAAGATCACATTTTTTCCAACACTTCTCAGGTAAGTTCTCTTTCAACCAAAGCAATTTAGGCATCTCCATTTCTGGTGAAATAGATCCCCCAACATAAGACAGTACTTCATGCTTTGTGTCATTGATCCTCTGTGCTTGATCAATTGCTCGGTGATCCAGCCACATTATCACATTTCGTTGGTTATCCTGTGTTGGGCTGATAGTCACAGGATCCCCAGCTGAGTCTAGAGCAACCAATGAGCATGTTGCATCAAAACCAATGCCCTTTATCTTCTGAATGAAATCCTTGTCACTGCTTATTGAAGAAGAAACTTCCTACAAATACGTAAAATTAGGAGAACAACTAGGTTTTAAAGGTAGATTATTCTTCCTGAATACTTGCTACCTTTTCACAGGAGGGAGGTGGCAGTTCAAAGGCCTTGCTATCCCCAGAAATATAAGATAAAGTTAAATTGAAAGGCAGTATTAAAAAAAGGATTTTGAGAAGGGTGTGGCACACCCCCATGCTCCGCCCTCAACTCCCCGCCCCCCTCTTCCGGTGGTCCCAGATCATAAAATTGAGTAACAAACTACCTTGACCACTGTGCAGACATTTCCCCATATATCTTCCGACGATTGCTCGAAATAGTTCGGCTGGGATTTCCATATTTTTAAAGGCCGGATGGCTGATGATACGATCTTGCCATTACTAGAGACGAGAGCTGCCCTTACACTTGCGGTGCCGACATCGACACCGACATAATACGGTTCTACCATCCTCTAGTACACATTTCGGTTACTGAGATCAGCGGCAATCCGCCATGTTGCCGGGCAATGGTGAAAGAGTCTGGTACCAAGTTGAAGCACAGGTACCCCAAGCTCACGAGTGAGAATCCTTCTGCGACAACATTTGTGAAACCTCTTTTGAATTGTGACTTAGACTTTGTAATGAATGGCTCTCGGAAGCGACCGCAACCACTTTTGGGATTTCTCTCGTGAGCGGCCACTCAGAGTCTTATGACATAAAAATCAACACATCAATGAAACTGCAGACTGCCAATGGTCTAAAAAATTGAACGTAAAGTTTAGCTGTGTCTATCAGTTATCAAGATACTCATTAAACTTTAACTTTTTTTTTGTCTTTTTCTGTATTAATTATATTTATGAGCCAGTTTCTGAAGCTCTTGTAAGCTCTACAGCAGACGACCACTTTTCCGAAATTCCGAGGTGGTGGCTTACGAGAGCTTCAACTGGAAAGAAAAACTTCTTAAATTGTTTTCTCGTTTTATTTGTAGTGTGTTCTTTAATGCAATTTTCAATTCATTTTTCTTGCTACTACTTTTCCGACACTAATTAAGCTCAAAAATGCCTTATTCTGTTAGCAAAATGCCTTAAAAATGCCATTAAAAAAAAAAGACTTATTATACTTGAAATTAACGAAACATGGCCTGCAGAACCGTTTCTTCAAGACAACTCAACCTTATTTCATTTGTAAAAGAATATCATCGGTTCAAATAAGGAGGGCGGCCAGCCGGTTTAAGCAATATCTTTTTACTTCGTTAATTTAAAGTTCCGACAGGTGGTTTCGATATATATCGTGAACCAGTTCGAATCACCATATGATATGGTGCTGATTCAACTTCCTTCATTAATTCAATTAGCTCAATATCGAAGTAAAAAAACATCATTTCTATCTGTTAACGGGCTCACTCTTTTTTTTTTTTTGAAACAAATGGATTCTTTGCCCCTGTTTTAGAAAAATGTATCTATGGAACATTGGACCCGATTAATGACTCCCATTACAGAAACCCCGGTAGAACGAAAGACTTTCCTTTCATCAGTTATAGTAAAATAGTGTATGGAATATATTCCGGTAGAAACGAAAGATTTTTCAAGTCCCTCGGTCTTTTTTGTTAGTCCATCCTTGTTTGTAAATCAAGATATTGGTAAAGATGACGAAACACAGTAAATTAAACAAAATACGTGAAACACAAAAATGCGAAAAATGCAGGCTTATATAATATCGTGCACACGTTATTAACTTAGCGGCTAAAAAAGAAGCCAAAAAATCTTGACCAATACGATCTAGCCATCTTTACGGAACCAAAAAATTATAATTAAGAATTTCATTAAACTTGTCTTTGTTTTATTTCTTTTTATTGTCTTTAAGAAAGACAGGAAATTGGAATCGCAGAGGTGAACTGTGACAAGAAGTATTTCAGAGAGGGGAGCAAAGACGTGGAGGTTAATGGTATTTGCCTTTTTTGGAGGGGAGGGGGCTACATTTAGGTTGACAACAGCCTATATCTCTAGATCACCGGACGAGATACTCCTGAAGAGATTCGTGCATGGTTGCGTGCCATGCTTTCTAAACCGTTACCTTTTTTCGGACCCAAACCGTTGCTCGTTCATTAAAGAAGCGAACGGTGAATATAAATACACCTAATTCGAGAGAGCACATAGCCCTGCTCTTCACTGTAGACCTCTCCCCTTGGTGCAACAGTTGAGTTTTGTCAAGTTGGTGAACACTCAATATCTTTTACTACACTAGATAAGCTTACATTTATCTTGTGACATCAATAAACTGAAACTACTTTTATTTAATCCAAAACATGCGAGTTTAAAAAATAAATATCTTGGCAACCTACCATACAATGTCCCGCCCTCCCTTTGCCAAAAATAGACAAGGTCAAACATTAAACCAGTCAAAATGTTTAAAGCTGATAGTTATTTTAAACATGTTATTTCTGGGGCTCTTCGATTAATTTGCGATGGTTTAATAGATCTTTATCTTCACGTAAAACATATCTTCACGTAAACATTTTCGCCTCATCTCTTCACAGTTTCCTCACCCGATACTAGACGGTAGGATTTTGACACAGGATAGACATCACGGTACGGCTGTATCAAGTTGCGCGGAAAGGACGACAACAAAATATTTCCTTCATGCTACGATAGCCTTAGCACCAACAACCAAAATACTATATCCTGTCAACCAATACGATCCTGACACAGCATTCCAGCCGACAAAGGGGTCAAAATGAGGACATAGGTGCATCAAAATTGTCTTATAGTATATATTACATATCTGTTCAACAGACTTTGTCATTTGGAGTTCTTATTACTGACCGATGGTCGATCCGAGCCGTTGTTAGAGTCTGAGATCGTCGATCTGAGCTGAGTTGTAGTAGCTGTCGTTACTGAAAATACTCTCAAGCGGAAGCAATCAGAAAGTGGTATGTATGCTTTGATCTCGTTTTAAGTTATGTGTACACTTAGAAATGTGGGCTTAAACCTTGTCACGTAGTGGTATGGTACGTGCTGACAAAGACTGACCTTATATTTGATCGCGCAAACACTCGGCAGGAGCTTTCCTGTTATTCTTTCACTTGTTGGCTTTGTTCTGAGATTGTTTGCTCGATTTTCTTGAGTATAAAGCTACTTAACTCGTATACTTCAGCGCCACTAGCACAATAGTTCAAAGTAATTGATTTTAATTCGTCTTTTAGCCACTGTAGGTAGGCGCCTAGATCACATGTAGATCACTTCCTTATCGCTGAAGCCATTGATCTAGCACGATTCAAAGTAAACAAGATCTTTGTAATGCTGTAACGAATCCAATCTGGTTGTAAATATTTAGTAAGTTTTTATTACAAGACAAATCCCTTAGGGGTCCCCAATCAGGGTGACTGTGTTCCCACCACAGGCATACCATTAGCATTAGGCAGAGTTTAGCAAGGACAACGCAGCCTCTAGTGAAACGCAAAGCACTCAAGACAACTTCTGGTGCTCAATTGACCGCTCTTCCATTGGTCAAGCCTGGTTTTAGAACTGCCTGAACTGCCGTCACTGTTGTCGTGTTGCCTTTTGTTAAACTGACTACTTGTCAGTTTGTGTGAAGGTTACTGTGTTTTATCAAGATTAAACCACATGGGTTTTAAAAAAGGGGTGTGTCACGTAAGACTACCTGAAATTATCAAATGAAAGCATTAACCCTTTAAGTCCCAATAGTGACCAACATGAATTTTCTCCTAACAATATCCATACAATGTCAAGAGATTAGGTTATGAGAATTAATGAAATGATCACCAAAGAGAAAGTGCTGTGATCTTTTCTCAAATTCTTGCAACTTATTCTTTAAAGAAATGCTTAGAGATTAGTTTGGAGAATTGGCTTGTGGAAATTGGGGCTTAAAGGGTTAAGAAAGTGCTCAGAAACATTCAGACTTCTGTTATAAAATTGCAGTCAAATCTCGTTAATATGGACACTGAGCAAGGCTGTGCTCTTAAAGGAAAGTTGAAGGGAGCCCAGTGCTCCACCTCTGGTCAAGGGGGAAGGGGGGAGGGAAGATGCCTCAATTTGACAAGCTATTGTGTTAGTGTCTTAAGAGTTTTGACCAGGGTTAGGGGTTGCTCTCACCTGAGAGCAAAAGTTAGGTGCCAGGGGCCGGCAGGCTCTGCTAGAACACAGCCCTGCTGCTGAGGGGGCCAAAAGAAGTGTCCGTATTAACAGGGTACTGTCCATATTAAGTGGGTTGTCCATAATAATGAGGTGTTGGGTCAAATATAAAATAATGCTTCTAGAAATCAAAAATTGGAGAGAAAATTATGGATAACTACAACATTAAAATATACTTGATCTTGGTTTTGAGTAACAAGATTAGATTTTGATGCAAAGGAGATCAAGCCCTATCCATGCATCTGTTATTACTGTTCAAAGCCTGATGAGTGATTACTTGTGTAGCCTGCATTACAGGCGTTTTATAAGCCAAGCTAGGCGAACACTGTGCACAAAAGGAGTTGGAAGTGTGAGACGAGGGGAGGTGAAAAATGAAGCGCCTGTTACCAGTCCATTGTTCTAGCTCTTCCCACATTCACTACATGAACATTGCATTCCAATTGGTCATTGATGACGCGTTGTTCTGGCTTGTTTGTCTGGAACAAAATAACTGTCACACATTCATGTTCTTTTGACGGTGCTGTTCGAGATGCCTTTCATCTATTTCCAAATGTTCCAGAAATTAAAAAAAAAAAACAAAAGAAATGTTTAAATTTATTGCTTAAGAGGAAAGATATTCTTGGATTGCTTCCATCTAGGCTAGGAAAAAGCCCTGATTTACTAACTTTTTTAAATTAAGTGTTGACAGGCCAAATGCGACTCATAAGCTTGTGACCTTGGAATTTGTTTGAACAACACATTCTCCCTATTTTCTTTCTCACCGCTGTGTGTGATCTTAACTTTGACTGAGCAAATCCTACTTTTGCGGTACTGAGTCTTACATTATTGAAGGTGATTTTGCCCTCGCAGTAATTTCCTGTGTTTTATGCTGCTGTCAGTGTTTCTGATAGTATAAAGGTGACAATTTTTGACTAATGGATTTTGCTTTGATTGGTCCTTTTGAAATCACCGCCGTCAGTCAATACTTGTGAGCGTAGCCAGAACAATGGACTCAGGTAAAAGGCGGTTTATTTTTCTCCTCCCCTTGTCTTGTGCTTCGCACTCGTTTCTCACTTTGCGCAAAATGCCGCGTTCACCTGGCTTGGCTCACAAAGCGCCTGTTATGAAGGCTATTACTTGTGTCGTTTAGTTAACTCCCCAAAGAAAGAAGGTTGGTAAGCCTGTGCTCTCATCAATTAATTTTCATTGTTGTCCTGAATTTTTTCCCCCATATTATTCATTCTTATTGGTTACATTAAAGTCACTGACATGAGATGTAACAATAAAACTGTTTCTGACTCGATTTCATCTGATTTTTACATACAGAGCCACTATACATGTTATGGATAGTTCCACCAGGCATATCCTGCCAGGAGATGAAGTAGACTCTGCAAGTCATCAAGAGAATTTGCACTATTACTTGGTTGAACACCGACGATGGAAGAAGAAAACTTTACAAGCAAGATGCTTGATTGGTCTCATGACATTAATTTGCTGTATATTAATCGTGGTTTTAATTGTGACTTATGAAAGTGGACGTCGTAAAAGTAGGTCCACAAGAGAGTCCTCTAAAAGAGAAGGTCAGGGGACAGCAGGTGATGACAACCTTATCAAGTTTATCCACTTATCAGACATTCATTATGATCCATTTTACAACAAGATGATTTCAAGCAGCTCCTACTGCCGACAACAGGTAGCAAATAGCACGGCAAAGTACATTGCTGAATATGGAAGGATTGGATGTGACTCACCAGCAATGCTGGTGGAAAATTCCTTAGATGCTATGAAAAATGTCAGTCAAGAAGAAGACATTGCATTTATCTTGATGACAGGTAGGGCAGATTTTAATTCTCTGAATATTCTGGAAACGTGTTTCAGATTCAGACTCTTGATTGTTTACAGGCAGTTGCTTACTTGGACTTTCTCACAAAAAATAAAATAATTTGTTAAGTAAAGTAAGCATTTAGCCTGCAGAAATGAATCAGCTATACAGTGTCACTGATATTAATTCATGTGCAGCCAATTATTATTGCATATAAATGTATATAAAACATGATTAAATCTGAAGTTTAGAAAATACACAACTAGAATAAAGATCAGTAAACATGCAGTGCTGCCAACTCTCCCAGACAATCCAGGAAAATCCAGATTTTGGACCATTATCTCTCGCTCTCCAGACCAGAGAATGTAATCTCCTGGATAATTAATCACCAAAGTAAGCCATTTCTTCACTCGACTTTCTGACAATAAAATTTCAACTATTTTCGGTCATTTGAGCTAGTTTAATGTTAATATCGGACATTTCCTTGTCAACTCCGGTATGCCATTGATATACACCTGATTGAAAAAACGTTGTCGCTTGAAAAGTATAATTAAACCATGAACGATGGGACCCAATGGATTTATGGGTACAACTTTATTAGCATTGCAAATTTAAAGTTCTTCTCAAAAATGTTTACATTTTTACGATGTATTCACCAGTACTGGACACATAAGAGATTTTTACAGTTAAAGAGCATAGCCATATCGCTAACGCACACTTGAAAATCATAATATAGGACCTAAAAGTGTTCTTGGAAGACAAAAAAAGACAACAGCATGCCTTAAACAAAGTACTCTAGGGATTTGCATCCGCACGAGCATCTCGTGACAATGTAAACTTTTGTCGAAAGAACTTTGAATTTGCTCTGCTAATGAACGTATATACCCATAAATCCTTGAAACCTCATCGTTCATGATTTATACTTTTTAGCGACAACGTTTTTTCAATCAGGTATATAATAATCTGATTGGTTTTCGCGTGTTTTGTGTCATCACAAATTCGGTGACAATCGGAGTCAATAAGTATTTTTTGCACAAATGACATCATGTAATGTCACATATGATGTCATTTATCATCCCTTTCCTATCAGTTCTCAATATTTGAAGACGTAGGGGGTGGGGGGGGGGGGGTTGACAGCCGTGAGCAAATATTACATGGTGATAATAAAAATGGATATACAGTTAAGTCAACCAGTGAAGCTTGCCACCAAACACTGATGATCGCATTTTTCTGCTTTAAGCTGGAAAGTGATTGTTAGAATAACAAATGAAATCATGGCAATAAAGCTTAGGGTGGAGCGTATTAGAGAAGTGGCTTAAAAGATTTTTTGCTGTTCAAAAGGGAGACTTGATGAGATTTGGCAATTATGCTTTCGAGATATTATTATTATGTTGATGATGATCGAGGACACTGAAATTACAAGATGTAGACCTTGACAACTACACAGAAGTATCAGAGATTATGTAAGATGTAATATTATTATTTTGTTGTTGACATTAGGAGACTTATCAGCTCATCAAATGTGGACAAGCTATGCTGGCCCTCAGCGAGTGTTGGACAACATTGCCACAGTCAGTAAACAGATGCATTCAAGATTTCCAAACATTCCTATTTTTCCAATGATTGGAAATAATGATCTCCCAGGCCACTATGTTTTACCAAAGGCTGGTGATGACTGGTATCAAAAGGTGTTGTCTTCTTGGGAATCACTTATAATATGCTCTGAGTGCCCTGGCAGTGTCAAGAAGCCTACAACCCAGGCTATTTTGCAGGAAAGCTTTTTAGAGGGTGGATACTATAATGCAAGCATTGCAGGTAACCAGTGCCATACCAAGATTATCATTAATTTTTAGCATGTCATGTGTTCATAAAAAATCACCACTCACAAAAAGGTGCTGTATGCATTAAAAATCACTTCCACTAAAAGGTGCAGTACTGGCATTAAAGGTAATTTTCACTCATACTGACCTTAAAATGCAAGCATTGTAGGTAATCAGTGCAATACCAAGATTATCATTATATTTGTGCGTGTTCATATAACCGAGAGTGAAAATCACCTTTAGGGAGAAGGTGCGGAATTCAATGGAGGATACCATTACCCTTTACTCATGGGTGTGGTGGTGGTGCGGGCAGTGGTTTGTCGCACCTGAGTATTCCTAAAATTGTTTGTTTGGGGTATTCATTCCATCTGTCAAAATCCCCAACCATTTTTAAAACTTGAGAAAATTGGGATCATTGAAAAATGTCACTTGGGAAAATGCAAATAAGTGTAAAATGTTACTGAGAGAGTGCCAATCAAAAAATTCTCTGTCAGGGGTATTGTTCTTGCTCTTCCCCTTCATCTTGCTCCATTTTTAGCTGCGTCACTTACAAGTGTGAGAACTGGGATTTATTTTAAGAGAGCAAAAATGACAGTTCCCTTTGAAACCTAACCTGACAAGTACCCCACCTTTCCCAGGTGAAATTTTTTTAATGGGCATTGTTCTGTCATGTATTATATGCATTTGGCCTGAACCCTCTTTTGCCCTTTCCCTGGGAAATTTAGATTGGTGGAATAAAACGAATTAAGCTCAAGGCATATTTTTATGCCAAGAAGTATGCGAGTTGTTCAGGTGTTAAACACAGATGCATTTGCTTTTAATTACATAATAGCCACTTGATATTTTTATGTGACTGTGACTGACCTGTTACCAATGATGTAACCTTGTCAATGTGTTTTCTTTTTTCTAGATGGAAAAGTGGTCCTGCTAGTATTGAACAGCCTTTATTGGTCAGTAGCAGTAAAGCGAAGTGTGGAAACCGATCAGAAGGCTTCCAAGCAATTGGTTTGGCTGGAAAATCAATTAAAACTTGTTAAGAGTCGTGGACAAAAAGCTATGTTGGCCAGCCACATCCCCGGAGGGTGAGATACTCTTGAACTGATGCCGGGATACTTTTATGGCATATTTCTGCTTTTTGCCATTTTAACTTCCCCCAAGGGTGAAATATCTTCCTCTAACTACTCCATTATCCCACAATTTAAATTTGTGTCAGAAAGATTTGCCCTTCCTTGGTCCATGTTACAGTTAGATTAGTTTTCATGGCTAAATAAGGAAGTGGGAAAAGGTTGCCATATTGCCCAAAGTGTAGGAAGGGCACGCAGTGTTGTGCTATAGTCTACAGACACTTGATTGAGGTTAATTTGATCAATCTTGCATTTGATACTTCATCTTCGTTCGCGGTGAAAATTAGACAATCAATAGTGCTGTTTCCTACACCATCTACAATGTCAGGAGGGAGAAGATCTCGCAAACATAAATGTTTTCGTAGCGCTATCAGCTCTTATCTAACATGCACAACTCAATCAAGCTAGAGCACTGCAAGATCGGTCCCTGTTGCTTTATATTCAAACTTTTAATAATATATCGGTCAGCTCTCTCTATAATGGACTGCATTAGAGGCAGCTCGTTTTGCCCATCTGAGACTAGACTTGCCTGCAAGTCGAGCTAAAAGAGAAAGAGAGCTCCTTGCGCCTTCCCTGCTCGCTTGCACGTTCTCTCGCGGTTCGCTGTCCGTTTTAGGGAGGTGTCCATTTCAAAAAGAGTAATTTATCCCATAATTGTAAAATTTACACCTATTTTAAGAGTAAAAGACCAAATGGGGCTGAAACTGACTTAAAATCCCTTGTTGATCTATTTTTTTTTTCTCTCTCTCTCTTTTTTTAGTATCGACACATTTGACAGCAAGCCTTACTGGTTCAATAATTATACAGAAATCTACGTGCGACTTGTGACAAAGAACTACAGTGACGTGGTCATTGGTATGTACTGTAACTTATAGATGCTGTTTTCGATTTAAGTTTGCAAACAAATACAAACCTTCAACTTTATGATTGTCTATTTAAGAACGATTTCTACCCATTATAACTTAAACCGGACATAGCCTTATTGACCAGGTGTGAACACCTCAGTTTCACGGTGAAGTTCGCAGGTGAACTGTTGCATTTAAGTGTTTTCATACTTCATACTGTAAATCACAACATTCTCTTCCTTTTTTTGTCTAGGTCAGTTCTTTGCCCATTCGCATAAAGATGACTTTCGTCTCCAAATGTTTGAACCAGAGACCAGTATCACAGCAAAGTCCTTTGTTCTACTTGCTCCCGCTATCTCCCCTGTTTACCACAACAATCCGGCTTTCAGATTGGTCTCTCTTGACACAGATCAACTGTCGCTAGCAGATTACACCCAGTACTACATGGATCTAGTCATGGCTACACGTGAGTTTTGATTTAATAAAGTTAATAAAGATTTTTCAAGAGTAGAAATCTTTCTTTGTATCCGCGGGGCTTTGCATTTTTTTCATCTTCTTGAAAAGATTGGCATTCATGTGATATGTGGCATTTTTCTTAAATACAACCCAGTAAACTGACCTCTTCTTGCAGCTTCAAACTTGACTATCATTGTTATGAACAAGTTACTATTGTGAAACAATGAACGAGCCTGTCATACACTTTTCACCATGAATAACATTAAGCAATTATTGGATGGCAGTGAGTATGATATGAAGAATTATGCAGATCATGGAGGATGTATTACAGCTAACTCTCTTTAAGCCAGACTCCATTGCGACCTGCTTTACCCCTTAAGCTCTGCTATTCACATACAAATTCTCCAAACTGATCATAATCATTTGTAAAATTTGCTCTCCTTCAGAATTCTCAAATCCAGTGTGGCAAGTGGACTATACCTTCAGCAAAAAGTATCCTTCAAAAAACACTCTAATCAATGCAGAGCGAATCTACGAACTGAACGAGCAGCTAATTAACCAGACAAGTGATACATTCTGGAACGGATATGCTTTCTCGCGAGAGACGAACTACCAGCCAATGTCTTATAATCGTTTCACGTTGTACTGCGGGATGCGGTTCGTCGATTTCCAAAATTTCCAGAAATGCACTCAGAAATATAGTGTGCCTGGTGGATGACAATGCTTTTAAAGTTAATGTCCTCGTTTCTATGTAAAAAAAAAAGGCCATGTTGTATTGTATTGTCCTTGAGAAAATGGAACCATTTTAGAGTTGAGAGTTGAGGCCAAGGCGTGACTTAGAGTTGAGAGTTGAGGCCAAGGCGTGACTTGTTGTGAGTAAACTCTGTTATAGAAGAATAATCAAATTACCTAAACAAGAAAAGAGTTGCCTAAGGAGCAATATTGATGATAGTGGCTTAAGTTTTACGATTGCAAATCATCTTATCATACAGAACTACAATAAATATTGTTTTTGTATCAGATTTATCAGTTTTCTTGATACTTCCTGTCATATGTAACTGGAAGTTCTAATGTTAATTAGAAACGATAGAACGATCGTCATGAATGTCTTTGAAGGCGAGTTGCATATTTCATTTTAAAAAAATTGACCTGTAAATTTGAAAATATTCTCAAACACATTTTCCTGGCCTATTTTGCCTATAAAAATGGAAAATTTGCAGATTTTTGAAGAAATCGATGGACTAACCCTTTCGAGTTTTTTAACTTCTTGTTTTTATAGTCTGAAAAGGCTTTTTCTCTTTGTAGAATATTCTGAAACACATTTTCCTCCTTTTACCCTTCCCTTATTACTAATTACTTGCGGGCGCGAACAATAGAAATGTCATCATTTCCCACCAATTCCTCGTGGCCCCTTTTCAAGCAAATCGAGATTTTTTCTGACATGCTGACTGTATATTTCAACTATAAGTACTTTCCTTTATATACGCGCGAGTTTAATACTAGAGACTGCCTCCTGCACACGAATCAATGATATCATCCGTAAGAAATTGATCAAGAAAAACTCTAAAATACTTCACATCTGGACATGATGCAGTTTGCGGTGATGTAATTATTTCTTCGCTGCATTACAAATCATATTTAGCCTTGCTTGTGTAAGCATCGAGACTCATAAATTGTCTTCCAGTCCTGTACTAGGAGCTTCATAGCCTCCCCGCAGACGTCCTTTGGGGTTCGTTTGTCACGCATTCATTTCTCCCCCACGGACGTCTGCTAAACACAGCCGACATTTACGTTCTGGATTGTTTGAATAAGCCAATAAGCGGTTAGTTATTGTGTCACGATCAGCCAATCACGGGCTGTGATATAAGTGAAACGGCACCCTACGAATTATTTCTCGCTTTTTTAGAGGAATATTTATTCCATATCTATGCATGGATGAGACTCCGAAGAAAGTTATACGAAGCGAATTTTTTGGTTTTCTTTGCAGCTGTAATTTAGGAAAGGACCAGGTTCGTGTGTTTAGAAAAAGCGCAGTCGACATCGCAAGGCTCATCAAACGTGCTCTGGACGTTGATGTGTCTTTGTATTCTCAAGTGAATTATTTATTTGCACCGCTATCTTCTACGTGAGACGACTCAAACGTTTTGAAAAAATCACAGAAACGATGCAATAAAGCTGCAGTCAGATGTATAGTTTTTTCGGAAGTTGTGACTATAAAATAATCTGCTTTTCTTTGAAAGACTTCAGACAACAGTCTCGAGCGCGGAGCGGTTTTCAGCGCGGTCGAAAACAATATTTACTATTAACTCTGTATATATTCGAAGTATTAAGAAAAGAGAACTTGTAAACGTTTATAGGGAAGATATTCAAATCATTCTTCGAAAACAAAGGCCGTTTCATTTTTTGCGAAATGTAATTCCACCAAGGTCATCAGGGGCACCCAACGAGAATATAGTTCAAAACCACTTAAACATAGCATTGTTAAACGTGTTTTAGTATTTAAACGGTGGATATGGGCATATTTTTATCCCCTATAAATTTTTCATCTGTTCGGATTTCCTAGCTGAAAGTCTAGTGATCCGAAAATTATAGGGATCAAAAATTACCCGTTCGAAAATTTTAGCCAGAAAAAAGGCTCCCGAAAATTCTAGGTGACCTTTTTAGGATAAAAATCCGTTGAAGATGGGCAATTTTACCATTTTTTAGATGTTCGAAAATCATAGGAGAGGCAGGCAAGCAAGAAATTTTACAACAAACGTTCCGAAAATTCTAGATCTCAAATCGTCTTCCGAACAGATATTTTCCCGAAAATTGTCGTTGGGTGCCCCTGGGTCATGGGTCGCGGACCAAGGACCAGTACGCGAAATTTGGTTATATTTTTTCAAGAGTAGGTAAAACAAAAAATTCGAAGTCCACAGTAATGTGCTTCCAACGGAAGTAAAAGGTTTATCTGAAAACTTGTTCTGCAAAAAGGCACGTCTTCCCGTTGCGGTTATTTATTCACAAGCTAAGTAAACATGACCACGGGGCCGCCGAAGTCCAAAATTCAACCTAGAACGACAAATTAACCTACCTGTGAACAAACTTTAATCTCGCTCCTTCAAAGAAAGAAGGAATGCTTATAATCAATAAATCATTGAACCTTTCATTGTTCATTGTATTTTATTTCTCGACGAAGTATTTAATCATGCTCGGGAAAGTCGCCGACCAAGGACGACATACTAACTGTATAAGTCACTCGCTAACATTTCCTCCACCGATCGATCTTCAACCAAGTTTTTGGGCTTCCGTAAACAACAGAGAAAGTTCCTCTCTCGACAACCCTCATATTCTCTTTGCTAATATCACTGAGCGTTACAGCAGGAATACCAATATTTTCCAGCTTTGTAGATTGATCTTTCAAGATTTACCAGGGGAGAAACAACAACAACAATAATGTCCAGTAGTTCCACGCACTGTGTCGCAAACAAGCAGCAAAGCTTGATAGATAAGGGATTTGCCAAATCCCGTCGGCAAATTTATAAACACAATTCGGTCTTTGTCATAAAATTTGCAGGATAACTTCTCTCTGATACTTGTTTATCTCTGTATTAATTACAAATTTCTCGCACACTCGATCAAAAGCCTCACTGATCGTGTGAATCTGAAGCGGCTCGGGTTACGTTTTACAAAAATCCGTAAACGGCCCGTGATTGGTGAACGTAAATCGGGAGCTTAAGGTGACTCGACCCAGTTTTTTTTAGGGGGTACCATCCTACTTTGAAGCTCTCTGGTATCCCCACCTTTACTTTTATCGTAAGTCTAACACATAGAATGGATAACATATAGATCAATCTACAATGGAACATAAAATTTTTGGCGATCGGAGTAAATGTCACGTGGTTATAATGCCACGCCCCTTTGAGGTCTGAGTCGAAAATCTGCTGTTGCCGGCATTTTTTCGTGAAAATCTCTCGGCTACACATAGTGTGCATTAGTGCCTTGCGCTGAACAGAGTTTCACCAAAATCGCAAAGACCCAATTCGAGAAATTCAGCGGTTTCCAAATTTAGGTCATAATTTATGCGAAAATGATAAGCAAACTTTAAACGGATTATATCTAATAAACTATGAGATTCATCTCTGTATTTTGGGCATCCTTATAACAGATGGGTCCTTGCAAGTTAGCAAAATAATTTAGGGCCTTGTAAATGCGCGCGATTTCGAGCAAAGCAAACATATAGAAATTATAGTTTTCGCTATTTGTTGACGTTTGTCAGCGTTTAAGAGTCAATCTCACAAAAAAAGCATTTTCTTAAAAATTCGTAGTTTTTTTTCTTTCAAATTTTTTCAGGGCCACAATTGATTAACTAACAACCCGGACTCTGAATTTCATGGTCATGCAATGACCACGCTTGGCTGACTTCCGAATGCATACCGAGATATGATAATTTAGTATAAGAAAATAGAAGGGATTCCCGTCACGAGTTGGTTTAATTATTGGCTTGCAGTAAACCTATGAAAAAATGATATTTTTTTAATAGTAAGTAGATTTAGTGTGTAGCACTTCTTGATTTTTTTGCAAAGGCACAAGAAGCACGAGAATTCATTAAAAATTGTGAGTTAAACCTCTAAGTATCACGCGATGGCCTGTCTCACTGTACCAAAATTATCATATTCGGAAGTCAGCCAAGCGCGGTCATTGCACGCGTGCTGAACAAGAATGCTGTATAATGACAGACTAGAAACAATAGACAACTCCCAAAGCACAAACTCAGCCAAAACGCTAACAATCTTCAATGTTTACTTAAGTTTGGGCTTATAGAAGGTAATGTCACAGTTTTTCAATGACCATGAAATTCAGAGTCCGGGTAGTTAGTTAATCAATTGTGGCCCTGAAAAAATTTGAAGGAAAAAAAACTACGAATTTTTAAGAAAATGCTTTTTTTGTGAGATTGACTCTTAAACGCTGACAAACGTCAACAAATAGCGAAAACTATAATTTCTATATGTTTGCTTTGCTCGAAATCGCGCGCATTTACAAGGCCCTAAATTATTTTGCTGACTTGCAAGGACCCATCTGTTATAAAGGATGCCCAAAATACAGAGATGAATCTCATAGTTTATTAGATATAATCCGTTTAAAGTTTGCTTATCATTTTCGCATAAATTATGACCTAAATTTGGAAACCGCTGAATTTCTCGAATTGGGTCTTTGCGATTTTGGTGAAACTCTGTTCAGCGCAAGGCACTAATGCGCACTATGTGTAGCCGAGAGATTTTGAAGAAAAAATGCCGGCAACAGTAGATTTTCGACTCAGACCTCAAAGGGGCCTGGCATTATAACCACGTGACATTTACTCCGATCGCCAAAAATTTTATGTTACATTGTAGATTGATCTATATGGTATCCATTCTATGTGTTAGACTTACGATAAAAGTAAAGGTGGGGATACCAGAGAGCTTCAAGGTAGGATGGTACCCACCCAAAAAAACTGGGTCGAGTCACCTTAAGCAACAGCGTTTTTGAGCGACGGACCTCAACCGGAAGTGGACTTTTTGCATCATTGGGCAGTGGTTCTGTTGAAACTCTTTGGTAAATCGTCTTTATAAGAGAAAAGAAGCTTAGCAATACAAATTTGTTAGCGTCAAGACATATGAGAAGGGAGAAGGCCTCACTTCCGGTCGACGTGCGTCGCTCAAAAACGTCTTTGCTTAAGTTCCCTATTGTCGGCTGTGTTTAGCAGACGTCCGTGGGGGAGAAATGAATGCGTGACAAACGAACCCCAAAGGACGTCTGCGGGGAGGCTAGGAGCTTCAGGACCTTTAACGAAAAAAAAATCGCAAAACTTTGCGTTCACTGTTTGCGTTACTCCAAATTTGGCCAACAAATTTTGGCCAATTATGTGGCTAGTTCCAGTCCCCGGTCGGTTATTACCGTAACGCAACCATTTTTTTCAAAAATCAGAAATGCGGCAAGGATTTTGTTCCGGGGTTTGCGAAGAATGACCATGAAAGCTTGTATCGACGCGTTTTGACCAAATACAAGTCGAGCAAATTATTTTAAAGGATTCTGGAGGATAACAAGCAAGACAAACGCGAAAATCCAGGTAAGAAAATAGTAAGAATCGCCGAGCCGGCCATGTCTGCCACACAGTACTCTCTGATACTCTTCAACTGCTTCAAACGCGACGAATTCCTTCCCGCTTAGCTTTTTGCCTTCAAAGCCTTGCTTATTTTGATGAATTCTATATAAAAATTCATATATGCTTGTTTTTAACCCGATATTTCGATGAAAAACTAAAAAATAAAGCGTCTTTTAAAGATAAACAGCAAACCACGAGTATTGAATTTCATTATGCTAATTAGCTGTAATCTCATTAGCAGTATGTAACAGCGTCAGAAAATGAATTGTAGAAAATTCCTAGCTGCTCTATATTTTCGAACGATTTTCCTGCTGTTTTGTTTAGATGTTATATACCACACAAAATAGACATTTTTCCTGGCAAAATTACATTCTCTATTAATGGCTCAGTCAATTCCAAGCGTGCCCATTCCTTCCCCCCCACCCCGGGCATTTGTCAAGTATTTGTCATCTTGTTTTGGAAAATCTGCATATGCCCCACAATGGTGCTTAAAATGAGGTACAAATGCCCCACCCTGGGACAACACCAAAATTGTATTTCCAGTTTATTTTCCATTTCCAAGCTGCGAATACCATATTTATGGGAAATCTGTAATAATTTGATCAAAACGCATGAGGCACCCTACGCGAATCGCCCCTAACTGCCTGTTATAATTGTTGCAAAAATCACTTCTATCTGATTAATATCAATGACAGAACTATAAACTAGAATTTTTATAATACCTTTCCTATTTTCGAAGACTTTTAATATAGTGAACGCGAAAGAACGTTAATTATTATTTGCACATCGCCCAAATAAAGTAATCGAGATCGCTTCTTTTGATTCAAAGTTGCAATAGGCATGCAATACATGCGAATGTAAACAAGCCACTGTCTCGTACAAGATAAAAAGCATACCGGAAAGAAAGCTCTGCTTACAGGGTACATACTTGATTCCACTTTTACGATCTCAAAAACCTTGCAACAAAGAAAAGCAATTCTCAGCAGTGTGTGGACAAAGGAATTAAAAGGATGAACATGTTGAAGCAAGGCAAGGATAATTTTCAATGTGGAGGAAAAGATGAACTTTATCTGAAGCTTACCTTTTTTATTATGGCCGGTTTTATCAGAAATTTAGAAGTATTAAATCCAGGGATTAAATCTGTCAAAAATATTTGGAATTTAAAACAGGTTTGGATCACACCTAAGAGTTTAAGCCATTTTTGTGCTTTCTGTCAGGTGTTTATAAAAATGTGTTCATGAGGAATGACATTTCAAATATCATATTACAGGAAATAGCTCTGTTTTTTGATATGATGTTATCATTTAGCCAGGTCAATTTTTTGGGTATTTGTAGCCATTCGCAATTATTGCTTTGTGTTGTTTGAGTTTTAGAAGTACTGAATATTTCTGAATCGTTGGTAGTATTAAACATTGAATTAAATCACACTTTGGAATTGATGGGTTTGGCTTATAGCCAAGAGTTTGACAATATTTTTGCCCTCAGTTGTTAAGAGTCAAAGAAGATGTCATGCAATGACGGAAAATTCCGTGATCGTGCAGGAGATGAATGTGAGATTGTTTCAGTGGGGGAAATGAGGATGGGATGAGTGGCCACGTATAAAGTATTTCGGCAGTTTGATAATTTTTTTTTGGAGCTAGTAGACATTAGCCTGTTACTTGAACATTGAATGCATTATTTCATTGCATATGTTCAGAAAGGAGGTGATTTCTTAAAATCTTACTGAGAAAACACATGCAAACTGCTTGTGTGAGAATTGTTTTTAAAACCCTTGTAGGTTAATTAGATCAAGTCGATTTCTCTCATATATGAACCACAAAAGTGGCAAATTCCAAAGCTGTCACGTGCAAGCAGCGTTACAATGCAACTCACAGTAGGGGCCTGAATACATGAGCCGGACTGGATAGCTCTGCTTATGTAACTTTTATCCTGGTATTGCATGAAAAGGGCCAGCCCGGAGTGGCCAGCTATATATAGAGATTGGAAGCAGTGTGCATGTTCCTCGCTTGGTTCATTCACTGGGCTGCCTGGCAAGCATGGTCAATTGGAAAAACTCCAGCTGGGAAAAACAAATAATAGCAAGATCTGTACATGATATTTGGCATGAAATACCACTCATGATACTTCAAAATTGTCTCAAATTTCACTCGCCTAACAGCTCGTGAAATTACACATAACAATTTTGAAATTTAACTTGTGGTATTTATGCCCAAAATCACTACAAATCATGTTATTACCTATACTAATTTATCTACATATATGACTTATGACATATATGATCACATTACCGTGGACAGGTGGCTGGGTTTTAATTTTTTTTCCTACCCTGGATAAGCAACTTTGAAACTATACTGTATCATTATTAGCCACAAATCAGTCATCTACAGTAGTTCTCTAGATAAACAGAACAAATGCGATGCAGAAACCTGAGTTGCCTTAAAAACAATATTTTTATTTAGTACTCTTAGTCATTGTAACCTAACAGAGATAACGACAGTGTAAGTAGAAGTTATAGTCTGATAGTTACAAAACACGTTTAATTTTCCAGAAAAATATCTGTGCATGGCAAATTGAACATGAAGCTCTCATTGTAATCCTCAGAGGCCACCTGGGGGCATGAAAACTTGAACCGAAAGCTTGCCTTAATCAGCTGAAGAGGTGGGTAACATTGCAAGACCCCTACTAGATAATGCTATCTTGAAAACAAATTTGCTGTTGATGCCTTGATACATTTACCAAGCAGAATGCGTGATGCAAATGTTAAACAATTCACTTTATGATAAACACTCAGTGAAAAACATGTAGACTAATTTATGTATACGTTGTAAGTAATATTTTATCTCAGGTAATTTTTTTTTTTTTTTTTTTTTTGGGGGGGGGGGATTTTAATGTATTGCTAATGAAGTTAAAACAAAAGAAAAATAGATACAAATCACCTTAGATAAAAAATTAACTACAACATATATATCCATAGGAACATTGCAAGAAGCCATCAACCAAGGCACCACACTGGCCTCGGAGATGCCAACCCCTGGAAATCTAAAATCTGGAGACTCTCTCTTTTGCATCAATGAATCAATGAACACAATGAATCAGAGAACAGAGAAACGTAGGGATACCACGCTAATTTGGGTACTTTTCAAATTGGAACCTTATGCTAACTTCTTAGTTTCTTCCAAACTCTATTGACCATGATTCTATTTTTTCCGCTTTCTTTTTTAAAGAGAAGAAGGTCCATATTACTCCGATCTAAAATTATCAGAGCGGACAAAGGGAATCCTGGTTTCTTTGGGAATTGATTTTTTGTGGAAATTCGACGGGGTGTATAGGCGTTGAGACGTATTTTGCGTAAACCGCTGACACTTCAACCGAATTTACACAATAAATCAGTTAACAGAGAAACGTAGGGATACCAATCCAAAATTATTAACGTGGACAACGGGAATCCTGGTTTGTTTGGGAACTGATTTCTTGTGGAAATTCGACGGGGTGTATAGGCGTTGAGACGTATTTTGCGTAAACCGCTGACACTTCAACCGAATTTACACAATAAATCAGTGAACAGAGAAACGTAGGGATACCATTCCAAAATTATTAATGTGGACAACGGGAATCCTGGTTTGTTTGGGAACTGATTTCTTGTGGAAATTCGACGGGGTGTATAGGCGTTGAGACGTATTTTGCGTAAACCGCTGACACTTCAACCGAATTTACACAATAAATCAGTGAACAGAGAAACGTAGGGATACCAATCCAAAATTATTAACGTGGACAATGGGAATCCTGGTTTGTTTGGGAACTGATTTTTTGTGGAAATTCGACGGGGTATATAGGCGTTGAGACGTATTTTGCGTAAACCGCTGACACTTCAACCGAATTTACACAATAAATCAGGGAACAGAGAAACGTAGGGATACCAATCCAAAATTTAGCAACGTGGACAATAGGAATCCTGGTTTGTTTGGGAACTGATTTTTTGTGGAAATTCGACGGGGTGTATAGGCGTTGAGACGTATTTTGCGTAAACCGCTGACACTTCAACCGAATTTACACAATAAATCAGGGAACAGAGAAACGTAGGGATACCAATCCAATTTCGGTACTTTTCAAATTGGAAACTTATACTGGAGATATAATAATCATAAGATACCCCTCTCATTGAGATTCTTTCCAACGCAAAAACTTATTCTAACTTTCTAGTTTCTATTTATTTCTACAGGTAATGGTTGAGCACATTTTATTCCCAGAATTTCTAACCTTTTTCCTTCATTGCCTCTAGTGTTGTTGTTTTAGAGCGGCTTTTATTCAGTTTTTCCAGGTCAAAGCGAGGATGTGCATAATTGGAGCTAAAATTATTAGGTAGAGATTTGGAATCCTGAATCCTGAGTGACCACAGATGGCTGCTTTTGGTGGTACTGTTGTATCTTCGAGTTTTAAAGTTTGGCTGGTATGAGTATATTACGTAATGAATTTCTTTTTTAGATAGGTCTTTTACAATATATACTATCACGATTTCCCTTAGCAACGGCTGGCTTTTTATGAGAGGCAATATCTCATCAAGATGTTTTTTGGACTTCAACAACATTCTATGCCCAAAGACACTTTTTTTTTTAACGGAGAAACAACTCCACGCCATACATTTCTTTGCAGCGACTCGCAATTTTTGCCCCGTGGCGATCCCATAATCCTGTGCGCAAAACATGCGTCTCCTATTACTGAAAAATCATTCATTTACATCTGATAAATTAATGGGGAATTTTAAATTTTTTTCTCATAATTAACAGCTTAACAGAGGAAGAGAACCTAGAGCCCCCCAACAAAGTGTCGTGCCTTACAGAGAAGCGGAAATCTGAATTGTTGTTCTGTGAAAAAAAATAATGGATTGTAAGAACAGAGCACTGAATGTTGAACAGATTGAAATGCTGCTAGCATTTATCTCCTCTTTAAAACCATATCAGCAGATTTACGATCACGATTAAGTCCCCTTTACAGACACCATTTCGTGAAATAGAGGATAATAAAAGGTGAAGCGCTTATCATGGCTTGTTCCACTAGCCTTCAAAACCAACCTTCGTTTCAGGTGGTCACTTATGTCCAGGATCGATCTTGTTAGCAAAAATTTGCTAGCAAATTGCTTTCGCAATTGTCGCAAAAGAAATAATTGAGAAAATATTATGTCAGAAAATGACTTACAAATATCGCAAAAATCGCAAAAATAACAAATCTAACAAAAATCAAGACTTAGAAAAAAAAGAAGCCAAGAAGAACCCCGAAATGTCCGCAAATATCGCAAAAGTAACAAGGATTTTTCTTGTTAGGTGAAAACACCGGTGACAAACATCGCAAAAGTAGCAAAAATAACAAATCTAAAATCAAATCAAATCTTGGAAACAGAAGAAGCCAAGAAGGGCCCTGAAATGTCCGCAAATATCGCAAAAATCGCAAAAATAACAAGGATTTTTTTTGCTACCTAAAAACACCCATGACAAACATCGCAAAAATACCAAATGTAACAAAATTCCAGACTTACAAAGAAAAGAAGCCAAGAAGGGCCCCGAAATGTCCGCAAAAATCGCAAAAGTAACAAGGATTTTTCCCGCTAGCTGAACACAACCGTGACAAATATCACAAAAATCGCAAAAATAACAAATCTAAAAAGAATCAAGACTTGGAAACAGAAGAACCCAAGAAAGGCCCCGAAATGTCCGCAAATATCGCAAATATAACAGGGATTTTTTTTGCTAGGTAAAAACACCCGTGACAAATATCGCAAAAATAACAAATCTAACAAGAATCAAGACTTGGAAAAACATTTGCTAGCAAATTTTTGCTAACATGATCGATCCTGGACATATCTCCAGGTGGTCGTTTCTCGTTTGCCATGTAAAAGTCCCGTAGGAAGGACTTTGGAGCGTGAGCCTTGGTTCCTATCCAGATTTCCTGCCCGCTTTTTTCTCCTGGGGTTTTATGGGCAAGTTTTTTCTGGCCTCCGTCTGAACGCTCTCATTTAAGTTGTAAGCGGTAGCTCAGCTCTGCCAAATTTCCCAGAGTCTTGCTTCATTTTTTAGCTAACCCAAGATTAGCTTTAGAATTGCAATGTTGTACACCTCCAGTCAGGGTTATGCCCTTTCATACTTGACTTTTAAATAGTTTGTCGCAGATTACTAGTTGCTGTATGTACTTCGCAGAGATGGTTTTGTCCAAGCCGTCCTTTGCTTACACACTAAGTCTGTTGCTGAGTAGTACAGTCAAAATTTAAAATAACCATTATTTGACAGTGAGAACTTTGTACATTACTTTAGGAAATTGAAATAAAAGTGTTTTCCTTCTTGGGTGTTCATGTTTTGGTTCAATTTTATCCTTGGTTTAAATTATATTTTCCTTTGTTGTTGGGTATCAGTGGTCGTGTATGATAATGAGTGAAACCAAGGATAAATTTGAACCACAACATACATTTGTTGTGTACTACGCATACACACGTTCTCGAGCGAGAGCAATCTTCAGTGACACTCCGATCGTTGTCAAAGGTCAGGTTTACGTTCAGTGGATCTTACCAACAGTCAACTATGCATGTGAGACCTTACGAAATAACAAACCTTTAAGCTCCGAACTTTACAGAGAGTGCGTGAGAGAATCATGCTAAACATCACATGACGAGATCACACGACTTGTTGTTTTTATAGCCTGGAAAAGCTTTTTTTCTCTCTAGAATACTCTCAAAAAAATTTTCCGGGGATATTTTGCCAATATTAAAAATATGGAAAAATTGCCAATTTTTGACCAAAATCATAAACTAACCGCTTTGGAAGAATTCCAAATTTTCGACTTCCCTGCTAGCAGAGGTCTCTCATTTTTGCCTCGCCGTGAGAGACCTCTGCTAGCAGGGAAATTTTCGACTTTTTTAACTTGTTCTTTTTATAGTCTGCAAAGGCTTTTTTTTCTTTCTAGAATACTCTAAAACACATTTTGCTGTGCTATTTTGCCTATATATAAAATATGGAAAAATTGCCAATTTTCAACCAAATCCATGGACTAACCCCTTTGGAAAAATCAATTTTTCAGCTTTTTCAACTTCTTGTTTTTATAGCCTAAAAAGGCGTTTTTTCGTTCTCGACTATCGTAAAACACATTTTCCTGGCCAATATTAACTAAAATAAAAAGATGCAAAAATGGCCAATATTTTACCAACACCATGAACTAACCCCTTCGGAAAAATCTCAATTTTTCGACTTTATGAACTTCTTGTTTTTATAGCCTAGAAAGGCGTTTTTTCGTTTTACACTATCGTAAAAGACATTTTCCTAGCCCATATTACCTGAAATAAAAAGATGGGAAAATGGCCAATTTTTTAACAAAACCATGGACTAACCCCTTTAGAAAAATCTCATTTTTTCGACTCTTTGAACTTCTAATTTTTGTAGCCTAGAAAGGCGTTTTCTCGTTCTAGAATATCGTGAAAGACATTTTCCTGGCCTATATTACCTAAAAAAAAAACAAACTTGGATACATGGCCATTTTTAGACCAAACCCATGAGTTAACCCCTTTGGAAAAATGTCAATTTTTCGACTTTTTGAACTTCTTGTTTTTATAGCCTAGAAAGGAGTTTTTTCGTTCTAGAATATCGTAAAAGGCATTTTCCTGGCCTATATTGCCTAAAAAAAAAAAAGTTGGAAAAATGGCCATTTTTGGACCAAAACCATGAACCTTTGGAAAAATGTCAATTTTTCGACTTTTTGAACTTTTTGTTTTTAAAGCCTAGAAA
Source organism: Porites lutea (assembly GCF_958299795.1). Lineage (NCBI taxonomy): Eukaryota > Metazoa > Cnidaria > Anthozoa > Scleractinia > Poritidae > Porites > Porites lutea. The sequence continues at coordinate 892,665 of NC_133212.1, read as the reverse complement.
GGCGTTTTTTCGTTCTAGAATATCGTAAAAGACATTTTCCTGGCCTATATTGCCTAAAAAAAAAAAAGTTGGAAAAAAGGCCATTTTTGGAAAAATGTCAATTTTTGACTTTTAAAACTTGTTGTTTTTAAAGCCTAAAAAGGCGTTTTTTCGTTCTAGAATATCGTAAAAGACTTTTTCTTGCCCTATATTATCTTTAAAAAAAAGTTGAAAAAATGGCCAATCTTAGACCAAACCCATGGGCTAACCCCTTTGGAAAAATGTCAATTTCTCGACTTTTTGAACTTCTTGTTTTTAAAGCCTAGAAAGGCGTTTTCTTTTTCTAGAATATCGTAAAAGACATTTTCCTGGCCTATATTGCCTAAAAAAAAAAACTTGGAAAAATGGCCATTTATGGACCAAAACCATGGGTTAACCCCTTTGGAAAAATGTCAATTTTTCGTCTTTTTGAACTTCTTGTTTTTATAGCCTAGAAAGGCGTTTTTTCGTTCTAGAATATCGTAAAAGACATTTTCCTTGCCTATATTTCCTAAACAAAAAAGTTGGAAAAATGGCCATTTTTGGACAAAAACCATGGGTTAACACCTTTGGAAAAATCTCAATTTTTCGACTTTTTGAACTTCTTGATTTTATAGTCTAGAAAGGCGTTTTTTCGTTCTAGAATATCGTAAAAGACATTTTCCTTGCCTATATTTCCTAAACAAAAAAGTTGGAAAAATGGCCATTTTTAGACCAAAACCATGGGTTAACCCCTTTGGAAAAGTCTCAATTTTTCGACTTTTTGAACTTCTTGATTTTATAGGCTAGAAAGGCGTTTTTTCGTTCTAGAATATTGTAAAAGACATTTTCCTGCTCTATATTGCCTAAAAAAAAAAAGTTGGAAAAATGGCCATTTTTGGACCAAAACCATGGGTTAACCCCTTTGGAAAAATCTCAATTTTTCGACTTTTTGAACTTCTTGATTTTGTAGTCTAGAAAGGCGTTTTTTCGTTCTAGAATATCGTAAAAGACATTTTCCTGGCCTATATTGCCTAAAAAAAAAAGTTGGAAAAATGGCCATTTTTGGACCAAAACCATGGGTTAACCCGTTTCGAAAAATGTCAATTTTTCGTCTTTTTGAACTTCTTGTTTTTATAGCCTAGAAAGGCGTTTTTTCGTTCTAGAATATCGTAAAAGACATTTTCCTGGCCTATATTGCCTAAAAAAAAAAGTTGGAAAAATGGCCATTTTTGAACCAAAACCATGGGTTAACCCCTTTGGAAAAATCTCAATTTTTCGTTTTTTGAACTTCTTGTTTTTATAGCGTAGAAAGGCGTTTTTTCGTTCTAGAATATCGTAAAAGACATTTTCCTTGCCTATATTTCCTAAACAAAAAAGTTGGAAAAATGGCCAATCTTAGACCAAACCCATGGGCTAACCCCTTTAGAAAAAATGTCAATTTTTCGTCTTTTTGAACTTTTTGTTTTTAAAGCCTAGAAAGGCGTTTTGTCGTTCTAGAATATCGTAAAAGACATTTTCCTGGCCTATATTTCCTAAACAAAAAAGTTGGAAAAATGGCCATTTTTAGACCAAAACCATGGGTTAACCCCTTAGGAAAAGTCTCAATTTTTCGACTTTTTGAACTTCTTGATTTTATAGCCTAGAAAGGCGTTTTCTCGTTCTAGAATATCGTTAAAGACATTTTCCTGGCCTATATTGCCTAAAAAAAAAAGTTGGAAAAATGGCCATTTTTGGACCAAAACCATGGGTACCCCTTTGGAAAAATCTCAATTTTTCGACTTTTTGAACTTCTTGATTTTGTAGTCTAGAAAGGCGTTTTTTCGTTCTAAAATATCGTAAAAGACATTTTGCTGGCCTTTATTGCCTAAAAAAAAAAAGTTGGAAAAATGGCCATTTTTGAACCAAAACCATGGGTTAACCCCTTTGGAAAAGTCTCAATTTTTCGACTTTTTGAACTTCTTGATTTTATAGTCTAGAAAGACGTTTTTTCGTTCTAGAATATCGTAAAAGACATCTTCCTGGCCTATATTGCCTAAAAAAAAAAGTTGGAAAAATGGCCATTTTTGGACCAAAACCATGGGTTAACCCCTTTGGAAAAGTCTCAATTTTTCGTCTTTTTGAACTTCTTGTTTTTATAGCCTAGAAAGGCGTTTTTTCGTTCTAGAATATCGTAAAAGACATTTTCCTTGCCTATATTTCCTAAACAAAAAAGTTGGAAAAATGGCCATTTTTAGACCAAAACCATGGGTTAACCCCTTTGGAAAAGTCTCAATTTTTCCACTTTTTGAACTTCTTGATTTTATAGGCTCGAAAGGCGTTTTTTCGTTCTAGAATATTGTAAAAGACATTTTCCTGCTCTATATTGCCTAAAAAAAAAAAAGTTGGAAAAATGGCCATTTTTGGACCAAAACCATGTGTTAACCCCTTTGGAAAAGTCTCAATTTTTGGACTTTTTGAACTTCTTGATTTTGTAGTCTAGAAAGGCGTTTTTTCGTTCTAGAATATCGTAAAAGACATTTTCCTGGCCTATATTGCCTAAAAAAAAAAGTTGGAAAAATGGCCATTTTTGGACCAAAACCATGGGTTAACCCGTTTCGAAAAATGTCAATTTTTCGTCTTTTTGAACTTCTTGTTTTTATAGCCTAGAAAGGCGTTTTTTCGTTCTAGAATATCGTAAAAGACATTTTCCTGGCCTATATTTCCTAAACAAAAAAGTTGGAAAAATGGCCATTTTTCGACCAAAACCATGGGTTAACCCCTTTGGAAAAATCTCAATTTTTCGTTTTTTGAACTTCTTGTTTTTATAGCGTAGAAAGGCGTTTTTTCGTTCTAGAATATCGTAAAAGACATTTTCCTTGCCTATATTTCCTAAACAAAAGAGTTGGAAAAATGGCCAATCTTAGACCAAACCCATGGGCTAACCCCTTTAGAAAAAATGTCAATTTCTCTACTTTTTGAACTTCTTGTTTTTAAAGCCTAGAAAGGCGTTTTGTCGTTCTAGAATATCGTAAAAGACATTTTCCTGGCCTATATTGCCTAAAAAAAAAAAGTTGAAAAATGGCCATTTTTGGACCAAAACCATGGGTTAACCCCTTTGGAAAAATGTCAATTTTTCGTCTTTTTGAACTTTTTGTTTTTAAAGCCTAGAAAGGCGTTTTTTCGTTCTAGAATATCGTAAAAGACATTTTCCTGGCCTATATTTCCTAAACAAAAAAGTTGGAAAAATGGCCATTTTTCGACCAAAACCATGGGTTAACCCCTTTGGAAAAGTCTCAATTTTTCGACTTTTTGAACTTCTTGATTTTATAGCCTAGAAAGGCGTTTTCTCGTTCTAGAATATCGTTAAAGACATTTTCCTGGCCTATATTGCCTAAAAAAAAAAGTTGGAAAAATGGCCATTTTTGGACCAAAACCATGGGTACCCCTTTGGAAAAATCTCAATTTTTCGACTTTTTGAACTTCTTGATTTTGTAGTCTAGAAAGGCGTTTTTTCGTTCTAGAATATCGTAAAAGACATTTTGCTGGCCTTTATTGCCTAAAAAAAAAAAGTTGGAAAAATGGCCATTTTTGAACCAAAACCATGGGTTAACCCCTTTGGAAAAGTCTCAATTTTTCGACTTTTTGAACTTCTTGATTTTATAGCCTAGAAAGGCGTTTTTTCGTTCTAGAATATCGTAAAAGACATTTTGCTGGCCTTTATTGCCTAAAAAAAAAAAGTTGGAAAAATGGCCATTTTTGAACCAAAACCATGGGTTAACCCCTTTGGAAAAGTCTCAATTTTTCGACTTTTTGAACTTCTTGATTTTATAGCCTAGAAAGGCGTTTTTTCGTTCTAGAATATCGTAAAAGACCTTTTGTTGCTCTATATTGCCTAAAAAAAAAAAGTTGGAAAAATGGCCATTTTTGGACCAAAACCATGGGTTAACCCCTTTGGAAAAGTCTCAATTTTTCGACTTTTTGAACTTCTTGATTTTATAGTCTAGAAAGACGTTTTTTCGTTCTAGAATATCGTAAAAGACATCTTCCTGGCCTATATTGCCTAAAAAAAAAAGTTGGAAAAATGGCCATTTTTGGACCAAAACCATGGGTTAACCCCTTTGGAAAAGTCTCAATTTTTCGTCTTTTTGAACTTCTTGTTTTTATAGCCTAGAAAGGCGTTTTTTCGTTCTAGAATATCGTAAAAGACATTTTCCTTGCCTATATTTCCTAAACAAAAAAGTTGGAAAAATGGCCATTTTTAGACCAAAACCATGGGTTAACCCCTTTGGAAAAGTCTCAATTTTTCGACTTTTTGAACTTCTTGATTTTATAGCCTAGAAAGGCGTTTTTTCGTTCTAGAATATCGTAAAAGACATTTTCCTGCTCTATATTGCCTAAAAAAAAAAAGTTGGAAAAATGGTCTTGTTTGGACCAAAACCATGGACAAACCCAGGAGCCCAAACCCCTTTGGAAAAATGTCAATTTTTCGACTTTTAGAACTTGTTGTTTTTAAAGCCTAGAAAGGCGTTTTTTCGTTCTAGAATATCGTAAAAGACTTTTTCTTGCCCTATATTATCTTTAAAATAAAGGATGAAAAATGGCCAATTTTAGACCAAAACTATGGGCTAACCCCTTTGGAAAAATGTCAATTTCTCGACTTTTTGAACTTCTTGTTTTTAAAGCCTAGAAAGGCGTTTTCTCGTTCTAGAATATCGTTAAAGACATTTTCCTGGCCTATATTGCCTAAAAAAAAAAGTTGGAAAAATGGCCATTTTTGGACCAAAACCATGGACAAACCCCTTTGGAAATATGTCAATTTTTCGACTTTTTGAACTTGTTGTTTTTAAAGCCTAGAAAGGCGTTTTTTCGCTCTAGAATATCGTAAAAGACATTTTCTTGGCCTATATTGCCTAAAAAAAAAAAAGTTGGAAAAATGGCCATTTTTGGACCAAAACCATGGGTTAACCCCTTTGGAAAAATCTCAATTTTTCGACTTTTTGAACTTCTTGTTTTTATTGCCTAGAAAGGCGTTTTTTCGTTCTAGAATATCGTAAAAGACATTTCCTTGCCCTATATTTTCTTTTAAAAAAAGATGGAAAAATGGCCAATTTTTGACCAAAACCGTGGACTAAGCCCTTTGGAAAAATGTCAATTTTTCGACTTTTTGAGCTTCTTGTTTTTATAGGCTAAAAAGGCGTTTTTTTGTTCTTGAATATCGTAAAAGGCATTTTCTTGCCCTATATTATCTTTAAATATATGATGGAAAAATGGCCAATTTTTAAACAAAACCATGGACTAACCCCTTTGGAAAAATGGCAATTTGTCGAATTTTTAACTTGTTGTTTTTATAGTCTGGAAAGGGTTTTTGTTTTTCTAGAATACTCTTAAACACACTGTGCTGGGCTATTTTGCCTATATTAAAAAGATGGAAGAATTGCCAATTTTTGACGAAGAGCATTGACTAATCCCTTTGTAAAAATCGTAATGTTTCGACTTTTTATCTTGTGGGTATTATTGTCTGGAAAGGGTTTTTTTCTTTGTAGAATATTCTCAAACACATTTTCCTGGCCTATTTTGTCTGTAATAAAAAGATGGAAAGACTAACCCGTTCGGAAAAATCCCAAATTTTTTACTTGTTTTAGAAAAATAAAATTTGATTTGATCTAAGAAAAATCAGAAAACAACTGACTCACCTTACATTAGTTGTACGTTTCTCGCTTGTTGCGTTAGAAACAATAGTTTATCCCCTTACAAATCCTTATACTTCGAAGGTTACGCAACCTTTGGGCTACCTGTTATGCAACCATTTTTAAGCTTGGTTTACCTGTGGATTGATATATTACCATATGCGTTCTAGACAAGAACAACAACAAATTTTAACGTTCGTCTGTTGTAGGTAAATTCTGTTTGTAGGTCAAACCAGAATCTAAGAATAATTAGGGTTAGGGAATAAAGGAGTTTTCTGAATCAAACTAGGCCTTAGTTCGATTTTACCTACAACAGATCGACCCGTTTACTCGTCAATAGTTATAGGAGAAACAGTTAGGCACACAGGGCAACAATGATTTGACGTCAAAGAATAACGCTTTTATTGCTCATGATAGCTTCATTTTTACAACAAGGAGAGGGATCTTATTCTGCAGAATTTTTATAAGAATGTATTATTTTTTAATGTAAAAGGTCAATAGGCAGGTCTAAAAAGACAAGACAACTATCCTCCAGGAGTACTGCATAAATAACGTAAATAACAGCATCGAGTTTAAAACAGGAAATAAAAGTTGTAATTTTTGTTAAGTCTTTATTCAAATGATAAGAGATTTAGATTCACAGTTCCTGAAGACGTACAAAACAGTTTAGCACTAGCAGAGGGAAAGCTTGGTCACGTGATACTGATTGACGTTAACGGTGGCCTGACGGTTAGGCCATGCTGATATGCATAAATAAGATTGAAACAGCTTCTCATGGCATTACTGACCGTGTGATATAGCTACACACATGCGTAAAATGGTAGCCACGCCGCTTGTTATCTGGGTTAGCCTGGGACCAGGTTACTTAATGGGGAAAATGGCGAATAACAGGACGAAAGTAAAAAAACTGCGATTGAAGCGAGCCGACTAGCTCAATTTGTCATATGTAAGTGAATTTTCTCGGAGTTCAATTTTTGAAGACCGCACTTAAAAAACTTGTTTCTCTACGCCGCCCCTAAAATGTTGCGTTAAAGAATTAAACGTTATAGTCGTGCCGAGGGAGGAAAATAAATGTATTAAACAGTGTTATGCACGCCACAGTTGTTCTTTTGCTTATTCGACTCACTACTTTTTGGACAATCTTGTTGCCATCGCCGTGTCGTTCCTTAAGTTTTCTATATCAATCTCGGGGGGTGGGGGGGGGGGGGGGTGAAAAACGTAAACATATTGTTCCTGTATATCCCCACCCCTCCCTGGCTCTTCGAACAGGCTGAACAGCATGACTTGAGTCGATGTCCGAGAATTAAAAATACTTCTGTAGTGGTTCTCCCAGGACTCGTTCAATCTCCGAGATCAGATGTTGACATTGTTGCTCGACTTCAAAACATTCATCTAAAAAGGCGAATAGAAACAAAAAAAAACATTACAAAAAAAACCTCGAAAAGTCCTTTCAAGCCATGCCATTGGCTTATCACACAGAGTTGGGTTGCGTTACAAGAAACTTGCTTGACTGAGGGGATTAAAGGGTGCGTGACCTACCTTCCATGAGCTCTGCTAAGAAAGGAATGGTTTCTGGCAGGAGGACCATAAAATCTTCTCCTAGTCGAGCGTGGATACCCTCCAATACTTTCAGTGCCGCGAAGCGAACTTGCGCAGACTTGTGACGTGTTTTGAGCAACACTTGATAGTTCAGAGGTTTCCACTGCGCATCGTTCCCGGCAGCCACCGCAAACTGTGAGACACAGGGCACCAAATGATTGGTTAAACGCTGTTTGAATTCAGCTTCACCTCCTAATGGATTTTCAGTCTGCAAACAAACGTTAAGAAGATGGATTCAAGAAGTGAATTTAGGATATGGCGTATTAAACGAACTTGTTATGAGACCTGTTCTGCTATATCATGCTGCTTCCTCCAACCTCGGGCTCTTTGCAAATAGGTTGATGTGATGTGCTTTCTCTAAACTTACTTCCCTCTCATCTTATGCCATTGTGCCATGATTGATTTTTCAGCTGGACCTTTAAGACTCTCGATTTTCTAAGGTGGAACCCCATGGGACAAGAGCCGCGTAAAAGGAGTTAAGAATCACAGGGACCAATTCTATGGGAAACTTCCAATTTTTTGCGCGTGTCATTCCAGTCCACTTGCCCCCTTGCAGTGTTGTTAAAAGGTGCATTTTGGGACATACAAGCCCATCACGCACTTTCATGTAGTGTGCAACTTTTATTTCTAGGTTACCACACTGTCATACATATTGACAGGAAGGTCCCATATCACACGGTGAGTTAAAAACAGGGTATTAACAAGACAGGAATAAGTGAAGTGTCACGCCTAACATCTTACCTGATCCACAAGCGGCTGCATCAAACATTGGAATCGATCGCCGTCCAGGAATCCATGATTGTCGTACAGGAGACACTTGTGTAAACAATCCAGAAGGTAGTTCAGTAGAAGACAAGTAAGGTGTGTTCCTCTATTCTTAGACACGTCTGGGAAGATGCCTTCTTCTATAGAAGTGGAAAAGAAAACGGTTAATCTTTGGCAAAAGTCTTTTTTTCTGACAGTGTAACAGGCATCTCCTATTTTGGCACAATAATCTAAACACGTGTCGTTTGGTACATAAACAAATTTTCCTGCAACTTTTGGCATTGACCTGTTATACGTTAGTGACCATCTAAACACCAAGGCCAGACAGTTTTGGCATTTTGCAAGTTAACTGGATACAGCCTATCTTAAACCCTCTTCATTAACTTAACACAAAAAGAATCCTTTTATCTCGACTAGCAATTTTTTAGACCACTTACAGGCCATTTTCAGGTTGCGCAAGAGACTGGCTCCGTGTTGTGCCCTATTGCACTATGGGATTGAATTGAGGACGAATTTTGACTCAATTTTCTGCGCAAGCCTCTAATAGCCAACTAATGAATGATAGCGTCATCCAAAACTGGCTCGTAGCGTAATTCGACAGTAAACTGAGCCAATCTCTTGCGCAATATCAAAATGGCGTATACTGGGGATAATAACGCGCGGCTCTATGCCACACCTCGCATTTAACCCTTTAAGCCCTAAGAGTGATCAGCATCAATTTTCTCCTTGTAATATCGATGCTTTGTAAAACAGAGTGGTCATGAGAATTACAGACACGATCGCACAAGATGAATTTGCTTGATATGTTATCAACTTCTACCCACTACTTCTGTAGGAAATGAATAGGGGCAGCAAATGAGAATTCACATTTTGATCTTGGGGCTTAAAGGGTTAAGCGATCAAGTTCAACGTTTCTTATCAATTTACCTGTTTTGGAAATGTTGGACGCATCTAGTAAGGAAGCACAGTTCTTGACAAGATAACCAGCGAACAGCACAAACAAACCCTTCAGTTTAGCAGCCACGCTAGGAGTTGAATAAAACAAGATTAAAAGTAAGGCGAAATAGCGAGCAAACAGAGCATCGTAACACACAATAATTGACAAAATGTTCTTTACCTGTCGCACAGACGATAGAAAACAAGCAGCCGCTCCTTGCTGGAAGAAGACCTGGTCGCCCAGTCTATCAGCTGGAATGAAGTAACAGTTGTGATTACTTTTTCAGGCACCAAATTAACATCCTCTTGCAAAAAGACAAATATACTCTAACAGTCCTATAGATACTATGTGGCTCCAATTAAAGGAGGAATACCACTCTGAGCCCTTGCACAGACAAATAGAAAACATTTACCGTCTCTATCCCCTCCCTTCCCAACACACACCCTCCCCCCAGCCCAGCCTGAGAGCACAGACGCATTTACTGAAGTCACTAATCACCGCGCGGCCGCAAATTTGGTGAGTTGTTCCTTGTAAGTTAAAGCAGTTCTAACCGTATCATACAAACGAGAAAGGTCACTGAATAATTAGCTCGTCTCGAGATGCGCAGCGTTCTTATTCTACTTTCCGGGGAAATTTTTGACATTGTAGATAATCATCTTAAAATATGCGAGATAGTTACTCGCAAAAATTGGGAATTGGAACTTGAAAATCCAAGCTCCTATTAGCAAACCCAACTATTTTGGAGCTAAACAATAGAGCATTAACAGACACGCCCTGTCGGCTTTAGAGGGAAAGCCTTGACGTTTTAATATATCATTAAACAATAAATCAAACACAACAAATGAACACATACCCGTAGAAACATTGGTCTGAAGGATACTTCAGACAGCTTGACCACTAGACACAAAAATGCTTCGATAACTCTACCCTCTGTCTTGTCTACTAAATCATCATCGTCCTGAAAAATGCCAAAGAAATAAGAGTTAACAGACTTACATGTACTTTAGAGTCCGTGGAGTCTTAATAAACCTTCATAAAATAAAATAAAATATATATTTGAAATTCATACTTCCTGGGTGTGTTGCACTCTAAAATCCAGCACTTCCAAAAACAAGCTAAACAGGTTTGACTGGTGGGTTTTGATATCCTCCTTCGTCATACCGCTAACACAATCTGCAAGCAGGCTCATAAGCGACATCACACACTCCTGAAGGAAAAAAAAAGATAGTCCTAGTTTATCCCTCGCTCTCTCACAGATTTCCCAGAGCAACTTCGAAAATTTTACACATAAACACGTATTCTCTCTCACCTTGTGTTTTACTACAACTTTGTGGTAACACTCGGTCACAGCAGATATCAGTACTCTTGGGGATATCTTGGAAGACAGCTCTTTCCTGTCGCAAGAGAAAATTAAGCAAAACAGAATGAGTATAACCTTGGGATGGTGAACAGCTATTGTCTCAAGGGGAGGCTTCTCTTTTTCTCTTTTCATCTAGCAAGCGATCACTGACGCGAGTAATACTCATTGATATGGCCAAACCTGTGCATACAGCTCTCGTTGCTGTGCACTTACAAAATCAAGTGTAACAACCATGGCATTGAGGAGAAACCGTGCTTCGCCTTGACTTCAGTTATGGAGAGGACTTCAGCAACGACGAGGTTGACAGCACAAACAAAATGCTTATAATAATTAGTGGCAGAAACCAACGCGCTGCACGCAATTCATTCTTGAAAATCTGTTTAACGTTTTTGGCAAAACGACAACGTGAGAAATACAACGAGAGCTCAAAAATTAGCAAAATGGCAGGTTATATGAAGAATGCGAATACTTGAAATGAATTCACATTTGCATTTTAGCCTTAAACGCTATCCCGACCATTTCATTCTGTATAACTCAGCTACATTGTAAAAGTTAAAATAGCTGTTATTTTGACAAAGAAGAAGGAAACTGGAACCGAATAGTGTCCCGCAATTGTTTCTGGGATGGTTATTGGGGATGAGCCGGTCAGCTATTGGCTAATTTTTTCCTTTGTTCCTAGTAACAATCCCAGAAGCCTTTGCGAAAATTAACCCGGCCCTGGGGCCCGTTTCTCGAAAGTCCCGATAATTAACGGGCCCGGTAAGCTGTTGCCGTTTACATTAAAGAACGCGGTTTCAGTAGTTTTGCATCTAACATGATAAAACTGTCAGTTAATGAAACAAAATGGAGTAGTTTTCTAGCCAGGACCCAAGCTCTTATTTTTTAATTTCTATTTGAATATTTGATTTCGGGCCCGAAACGCTACCGAGACTTTCGAGAAACGGGCCCCAGACTCCTTCTCACGAATGGCACGTACGTGGTTGTTAACCTCCCTAGTGATGCCATGCCAGACAGATAACGCAACTCTTATCTAAAAAGACTGAGTAAATTAAATAAACTCAATACAAGAATAATTCTTCAAACCTCAGTGCAATCAAACGATCCTTTAGTTGCAAATCCAGTGAGGCCTGCTTTGTAACCTCGGCTTGTTCTTCTAGACTCTCAGTAACCTGGCCTTCTGTAAGTGAAGGATTTGTTGCCTAGAAAAAAAAATTAATACTCATTCTAGCTGTGCAGACGAAAAAGACACGACTTGAACTATTTTCTGCATTGGGATACTCGACGTCAGCACCACTAATAGCCCAGATTAGAGTATCGTTCAGACCGACAACTGGAAATTGAGTTTTCTAACAATACTCCTACACAACTGGCAGGGTTGTCACAAAGATTTTAAGTGGAAGCAGAATAATAGAAAGTAGCCGACATGTGATCCCCGGGGGGCCCAATAGGGAAGACATATCACTATTGATATAAACAGTTCAATCCAGGTTGGTAGCAGCTGTCAAACATGATATCATCTCAGCAAAACTTTGGTGCAAACATGCAAAGAAGTCAGATTGAAAGCGAGATGCAAATCACAAAACAAATGGTTCAATCAGAAACGCGAAACAAAAAAAAAAACTTGCAATCCCTTGAGGACAAAATTTCTCATAACTTTAATAATTCTAGACTAAGACAACCACTGTGAGTAAAGAAAACACATCACTAGGGATATGTGCTTCCCAGGTGGAAGAACACATATCACTAGGGATATGTGTTTCCCAGGTGGGGGAACACATATCACTAGGGATAGGTGTTTCCCGGGTGAGGGAACACATCTCATTAGGGATATTTGTTTCCCAGGTGGAGAACACATATCACTAAAATATGTGTTTCCCAGGTGGAGGAACACATATCACTAGGGATATGTGTTTCCCAGGTGGGGTAACACATATCACTAGGGATATGTGTTTCCCAGGTGGGGGAACACATATCACTAGGGATATGTGTTTCCCTGGTGGGGGAACACATTTCACTAGGGATATGTGTTTTCCACGTAGGGGAACACATATCACAAGGCATATGTGTTTCTCAGGTGGGGGAACACATATCACTAGGGATATGTGTTTCCCAGGTGGGGGAACATATATCACTAGGGATATGTGTTTCCCAGCTGGTGGAACATATATCACTAGGGATATGTGTTTCCCAGGTGGGGGAACACATATCACTAGGGATATGTGTTTCCCAGGTGGGGGAACACATATCACTAGGGATATGTGTTTTCCAGGTGGCTTAGGCTAGGCTTATCTGTTTCCCAGGTAGGGGAACACATATCACTAGGGATATGTGTTTCCCAGGTGGGGTACACATATTACTTAGGATAGGTGTTTCCTAGGTGGGGGAACACATATCACTAGGGATAGGTGTTTCCCAGGTGGGGAACACATAACACTAGGGATATGTGTTTCCCAGGTGGGGGAACACATATCACTAGGGATAGGAGTTTCCCAGGTGGGGGAACACATAACACTAGGGATATGTGTTTCCCAGGTGGGGGAACACATATCACTAGGGATATGTGTTTCCCAGGTGGGGGAACACATATCACTAGGGATACGTGTTTCCCAGGTGGGGGAACACATATCACTAAGGATAGGTGTTTCCCAGGTGAGGGAACACATATCACTAGGGATATGTGTTTCCCAGGTAGGTAATCATATCACTAGGGATATGTGTTTCTAGGTTAAGGGAACACATATTTCTAGGGATATGTGTTGCCCAGGTAGGGAAGGTGCTTTACAAGAAAGAATATGCAGGGCATGATTAAAACAATTTCTTTTTCCTTTTTTATTAAACGACTTTTTTCACCGTTAATTTTTTTTGCATTTTTCCAATAATGTACAGGCGGCAATAGCGCCGGTTGCTGGGGGATATTGATAACCCTGAACTAGTCTGAGTAATGGCAGCTGACTGAGATATTCCATCTGTTTATACAGTCAGCTCAGTCAAAGATGGACACCTAAGTGTCTAAGAGAGACGTTTGCCGTCTTATAGAGAGTCACATAAACGGAGTAAAGAAAGACAGGGACCAACTCTAGGTGTGTTAAAGAGGTGTCTGTCAAGGGAGAGTTGACTGTAATCGTATTCCAGACATAAACTACTCTACCTACCAGTTTAAACTGCGACTTACAGATGAACCTTAAACAATACATTGTTGACTACAAAGCAGACATGTAAAAAACGTATCCTGTTTGCAAAGGCGACCTTACATTATGACCAATATGTCAACATGGACTGCCTCTGAAGAAGGATGGAATCAAAACAGGATACCCACCTGAATGAGTAGATCCACCAAATAAGGACTCAAGAAGTGAGGAAGGGCTTCTGTGGTCTTGTGAAGAGTAGTAGCACAACAGAGTGTCAGCAAACTGTTCCTAACAAAACACATAAAAAACCATCAGTCAAGTATCAAGTCATATGAACAGGCATTTTCTTTTCCTAGAACAAACGTCACAGTGTAGGCTTAGCGCACTTCCCAAGTTCGATTCTCCACGCTCATGGCTTCAGTCCGCTTTTCCTTCTGCCAAGAAGAGCGTCTTCAGGGTTAGCCAAGGATTCATTTCCGGTGCAGTCAAACCTCCACTTCACAGACACCCAATTAATTCAGACACCTCATCATTACAGACAGTTTGATTGGTCTCTGGGGAAAAAAAGCCCCTTAATACCGACACCCTTTTAATACAGACATTTTCTATGGCCCCCTTAGTGTCCATATTAACAGTGTTTGACTGTACTTACTGCCTGGTAACAAAGCGTGGAAACTCCTATATAAACTATATTGTAGGTATGTGTGGCCCTAAAAGGTGTGGTTTATTAAAGCCCTGTTTTTTGGTCAAAGAAATAACAGCAAACTGATCCTTAAATTTTCCTAGTAACCACGCCCAGGCACTCCTGCATGAACTATAATTGGTCCTCAAAAGTGTAGTTTGTCAAAGCCCTGTTTTTGGTCTGGTCGTCTACTTCTCTCCTGCTCACAGCACTGGAGAGGCAGAGGTGGGTACAAAATCTTAGTACCTTTCTTTTTCAGTTCGTTTCATTAACTTCAGGACAGAAGGCATTAGCTGTGGTAAGAACAGAATGGCATGGACTTGAAGACCACTAATCACTTCTGCTGCACATAGCAGTGCACTGGAGGCAACCTGAAATAAATGACAAAGATCACAATTAATCTAAACAACATCACATATGATGCTGTACAAAGCGGGTTATATTTTACTGTGACCATTTAAATGAAAGTTTATAAGTAGTATTATTTGTGGTACTGTAAAATAGGCAGAGATTGTGGTTCTAACTCTTCAGTCTGTGTATGATATCCTGAGCTATGACAGTTGAAATAATACACAGCAAGTACTTTGTCACGGTTGCTGATTGTTGCTATGCCTATGTTTCCATACACCAGAGCACAGGTCTCAGTTTGAATGGTTGAGAGAAGGGGGGGAACTCTTCTCTTCCCAAATGTTACTTCCCCGCACCTCCCAATTCCCCAGGGGTTACCCACGGGCAACCCAGGCATAACTGACCTGCACATTAGCATCTTTGGACGAAAACACTTCAATAGATGTGGACATCACCTAAACAAACAAAACACAACAAAATTTGAGTCGCTGATTCACTTCAACAATACAACATATTTTGTAACATTACTGCTGTGGTGAAGAGTGAGGAAAAGTGACACACCTCCTTAAAAGGACTTGGATGGTCTTTTGCCAACAGTCGTGAAAGAAGCTTTAAACTGTAGAGAGCTGTTTGTCTGTTTATAATGGATTCTTCACTTTCCCCTGTGCCTCTTGATATCAGAAGTAACTCAGCCAACAGGTTAAGAAGTATCCCAACCTATAAAGACAGCGAAGAAAATTTGGAAACTCAAATGTCTAGCAAAGTCCGTACTTGCAGTACCTAAAAAGGATGACATACATGCAGATACAAACATACATGACTTAATTTTATCTCGAATTTACAGAGTAGCTCAAAAGTTAATATCTTGTGCTTTTGAATCAACAATAGTTTTATCATGATTACATGAGCTGATGTCAAAACTTTCCACTGCCATGTGGTTTTAGCACACCTGACAGCAAAAAAGCTTTTCCACATTGCGAGGGAACTGGAATGGACTCTTGATTCAGGTAAAAGTAAGGTCCTTATTTTACGTTGTTACATGTGACTCGTTAGACTGCGAGCAGCGTCTCTTTTTCTTCAGATTTAGTAAGGGGAGTGCACGCGCGTGAGTGTTGAGAGGCAAAGCCACGAGCCTCTAGAAACGAGGGTGGTATCCTGTCTCGCGCTTTCAGTCACGCGCTTGGTCATTTGTGTGTCTCGGCCACTTTGCTCGACGGACCAAGAAAAAAGAGAGAGTGCTCGTAGCCTAGTGACTCGTTACAGTACGTATTAGACTGACAAACCTGAGGTGGACGGTGCCATCATTTTACTCCCCCCCTCTCTCTACATCAGTTCTCTGTTTTACAGGTATTTAAAGCAACTTAAAGCTACACACAAAGGAAAGAAGTCACACAGGGATTTGTGGTCACACCTGGGAATCAAACTCGGGACCTCTCGCACGAGATAGACTGCGTACTAACCGCCTCTGCTAATCCTTGCTTCTTAGAAGTCTTAAGTTAGCGGGCTACGAGACTTACAATGGCCCAACCTTTCTGATGCTTAATAGAAGAACCATTTGATTTACTGGTTATAGGTACCCAAAATTTCAAAGGTAAAATACCTGATCATCAGAAATGCTCCCTGCATATTGGCTCAGTTTACTATTCAACAGTTCCATTGCTTTACGCCTGACTGTAGAACTGCTGCTGTGCAGCAGCTTCTTTATGACATCGAAAAATACTGAGGCAGGCAAGAGAAGGTTAACCTGGAAAAGAAAGGTAGTTTTCATGGTGAAAAACAATGGATAACACCACAACTCAAGTCTGAGCAAAACTGATTCAATTCCATTTGGTCACGACTTTAAACATCTCCTCTAAGACACCTCTACAGTTCTAATGCCTCACAATAAATGGACAGTTTCCTTGGTCCAAAAGTTGACAAACTAAATACAATGCTTACTTTTTAAACACAGACATACGAGGTTGTCCCCTTGGCCATATATCTACAAACTGAGCTAACTTTGGCATACAGCCCTGCTGTGTACAGATGACATTTGAGAAAACTTCATTTTGGAGAGTTTACAAAATACATGGTATGACTTACCTTATCAACAATTTCATAGGTTTTGTGCAGCATTGCTTTCCAGAATTTGCCACTAGCATCATGAGGTGCATGTTCACTGTGTTGAGCTACTTTAGTCATAAAGTTCAGAGTATCTTCCAGTAATCTGAAATGACAAAAGTAACTAGGGTCAATACATGTATCTATGTTTGACCTCCTAAAAGCGCAGTTCAATGAACTGCTGGCACCCATCTTTAATCAAGATGACTTCGTAATAATTTCATAAAGGATGTCCTTCCACCTCACGTACTTGAATTAATGAGAGAATTGCATGCTGTCAACAATACACATGACTTAGGAACCTTTCAAAAATACACTGTCAACGCAACACCGCTCCTGCCTCCCTTTTAATTCTTTATCAATAAAAAAACAAACAAACAAACAAACAAAATGGCAGAGTACCTGAGAAACAGTGTGTTTAAGATTTCTCCCTCTTCATGGACCTGTAGTAAGATGTATCAAATTTTGGTGTTGAATTAAGGTCACTACAACTAGACACTACATAATCTCGCCTGAAGGGTTACTCCCCCTTAGATATGTATGCAGCTACGAGCTAGCTACGAGCTGCATAATGGGGCTGTGAAAATAAAACAACAGATCAAGAATGATGTATCCATATTCAAGAAAATTCAAGCAGGTATAATACAATTTCCAACATAGGAAAAAAGCTTCACAATAAACTAAATACAAGTATACAGTACAGGGTATTTAAAATGTGCCAATTTCTGTAAAAGGGTACGTATCATCTTCAATACAAATCCTACTCATACACCCCAAACCTACTCAACTCCCCCCTCCCCCCCAGTACTGGAACCAACTTCCCACCCAAAAACCTTTGCACTGACCTTGCTAACAAAGTCTTCACTGTCAAGAAGGGAGGGTATAAGAGTCAGACATGTGTACTTGAACTGCCGCAGATGTTTAGCAGAGTGCTTGTCTACATCAAAGACAGGTATTACAGCCAGGAAGGTGTTGGCAGTTTTCCGACTCATCCTAGGCTTGTGACGAACTAAGAAGAAGTGTAAGGGTCATTAGACAGTAATAAAGCAAAGAAGAGACTGGTGATTGAGTGGTTGAACAAATAAACTACCACAAAAAATAACAATACAACTAGCAAACAATACTTTTCTTGTAAATTGACAATTCATTCAGTTGTTCATTCAGTTGGTTAGTCAGCCAATAAGCTGTGGTCAAGCAAACAGTTTTTCACTGCATTATTTATTTTGCATAGTTGGTGAAGCCAGTGTCAGAAAGTGATTCAACTAGTGATTTTTCTTCTCAAAAGGATCACTCCTTCAAACACGGGGAATACACTTTTCATCAGCCACTGGACTTAACAAAATGGAAAATGTCTCATAAAATGTGTCATAAAACTAAAAAACTTGTACTGTCTACAATCACAAAGAAAGATAAACTTAAATCTTCAAGCCCTGATATCCACCTACAAATTCTCCAGACTGAACTCCATATATTTCCATAAAGAATATGTCGAGAGAATTTAATAAAAGATCAAACACTTATTTCTCCTTTCATTTTTTCGTTTTATTATTCTCATAATGTTTTCTCTTGATTATGTGTTAATATTGTTGAGAGGAACTTGACATTGATCACTCAGTAATGTAACCTACCTTCAGGTTTTTCAAGTGGCAATTGATCAATAAACTGCAAAAGCTTTAACATGGCCTCAACCTTAAATAAACAACAAAATGGATGTTAGCAAAAGTCAATCAAGATACAGCAGGGCTGTCACTAGGATTTCAAGTTGCCACCTACCTACATGCAATTAGTAGCAAGGCTGTGATATAAAGAAAATTTGTAGGGAGCCAAGTGCTATGAACCTGTAAAATCTATGGTGCCCAGCATATGATTTGCATGAAAAAGAAAAAACAACAACTAAGATTATCTAGTCACCCAAGGGCAAAAGTTAGGTGCCAGGGCCCACCGGGCTCTGCTAGAGCACAGCCCAGAGAAGATGGGAAATTCAACAGCTAGGAATTAAAAGTTCTCTTAGTTGTGTTTTCCATTTGTTTGCTGTGAAATTAGTTGTGAGACATGCTCATAGAAGCCAGAGGAAATCCCTAGCCCCCAGTCCCCAGCCCCAAGTGACAGCCTTGTAAAGGAACTAATCGAAGGTGGCAATTAAAGTAGTGCTGATGAGTATAACAGCCCAAGTGACATCCAATTTGACATTACATTCTTTTTCCACAATAAATTACCTTGTGTTAGTTAGTCAATGAAACAAATGGAGAATTTAAAATTGGATCAGGAGTCCCTTGAGGCCTCTCTCCATTCACTACTTCTTAAATTTGCAAGTTTGTAGTTGTAAACAGTACCTGGACGTGGGAATCAAAATTGTGGCAGAGGCTCAGACAAAACTCCACTCCAAGAGGATTCTTAATGCCAGCCTGTAATGGGATTAAACAAAGCATTAAAAAGTGTCATTAATCAATGAAAAACACCTTTGGGACAAGTACTAATAATGCCTTAGAGGAAGTAATATGCAACTAAGAGAACCTCTCATCAAATGAGACAGGCTCTCGTCTCTTATGTCTCTACTATAACGATTGTACACCTGAGAAATGAGTCTTTTTAGAGGATTTGACTGCATAAGACAGGCTATCTATAACAGGGTGAAAACAGGTTATAATATTGGGTGAAAGCATTAATACCCCTGATGCATGTTTACATCAGTAAAGCAAATTTTACCACCAAGCCTTGTTTTAAAATTGTACAGTTGCAAAGTTTTGCATAAATGAATTCCCAAGGCAATAGAGTAAGAAAAAATACCCACACCCAGAGAGTATTTTGCTTACAAACAAGGCTTGGTGATGAAATTTGCCCATCTGATGTAATCAGGCATAGGGGCCATTATATTGTTAATCCTAGATGATCCTGTGGTTGACTTCAATGCAAACCTGTTTGTCTCCATCAGGATTGCTTGCACCATGAATAACATGTCTCTCAAGCAACAGAAGGACAGCAGTATGAAGAAATTGAAGGGAACCAAGAGTACTGATCAGATGTGTAAAGAGTGGAAGCTGACGGTGTTCAGGGATGTGAGGTGATGCATCAACAAATACTCTTATCAGCATGGCTACGATATCATCCAATGATATGCCACCCTTCTTTGTGAGCTGAGGTAGTTGATGCTTTTCACCAGCCTGTAAGGAGGGATAGGTCAATGTATTTATTTTTCATGTGAAAACTGAATTGCAAGCAACCATAGGAGCCTACAATCCTAATCTCTAGGTTGCCATCAACCATGCTTGGCACGTACATGTAT
The DNA here is from genome assembly GCF_958299795.1 of Porites lutea. NCBI lineage: Eukaryota > Metazoa > Cnidaria > Anthozoa > Scleractinia > Poritidae > Porites > Porites lutea. The sequence goes on along the minus strand of NC_133212.1, from coordinate 872,797 downwards.
GTGGCCAGCACTCGTTTGGACTTCCACTTAGAGAAAATCAAATCCACAGAACACGATCTCATCATGCGTGTTTGGACCTTTCATCACTTTGAAATCTGATCATGCATGTTTTGACCTTCTATCACATGAAACTTACACAATGCACAGCATTAGATCAAGAACATTTTGAGCTTAGATCACTCTCACTAGTCCACTGGTCCATCTCACACTTAAAACATCTACCTGTAGGCCAGTCACTGTGCTGTCTGTGTGTCAGTCTATCCGTAAATTAGTCTGACAGCACTCAATCAGTCTGTCTGTCTGTCCATTAGTATGTCTTTTAGTTAACAGAGCAGTCAGTATGTTAGTCAGCCAGTAAGCCAGGTAAGTAAGGCAGTTTGGTACATATGTAGCAGGTGAGTGTATGAAAGTCAGTTGTGTCAACAAGTCAGGCAGTCATCTGCAAGTCAGAAAGTCACTCAGTCACATCAGTCAGTATGTCTGTTATTCAGGCAATACAGCAAGTAGCTGCTCTAGCTGGTCAATCAGATTTATCAGTCAGCCAAGAAGTCAAATCAGACATGCAATAGGTCTGCTTGTTACTTGTTCAATCACAGAATCATTTACTGGTAGCTTGTATAAGAAGTTGATCAATCCAGTGTCAGAAAGTAACTCAACACGTTTTTTTTCTTCTCACAAGGAATTTACCTTCCTTCAAACACGGGGAAAACGTTTTTCATCACTCACTGGACTCAAAACAGTCTGAGCACAATATTATTACAATACGAATAGCATAAGCAATAGTAAGAATTGATATTCATTCAAAATATTTCTTCGTTTCTGATTGGCTAAAATCCCCATATAATTCATCACAGCCAGTTGTTGTCGATCAAATTTGGAAGAATTTTGCGATATGTGAAAAATGACATCAAGTGTGCAGCAAAATTACCAGATTATTGAACAGTTAACTGAGAAGACCTGGGGACGAGGTTGAGTTGTTTTGGTAGTGAGGACAAAATGGCAAAACATTTCACTTGTTTCACCAGGAAGAAACAGGCAAACTATTGACTAAAAAAATAGCAAGGATACAACTTGACAGAAAACATCTGCTATTTGGAGGATATTTGCAGCACTGAAAAATCCCTTTATCTCCTAAAAACTTGCCAATAAACATGCATTATCAAAGATGAACTTGATGGAGGTAAGCATGTTTTAACTTATTAAACTGGGAATTTATTTTGAATGAATAATAAAACAATAATATTATTGAATTTGGCTTTCGTATCATCTGAAGAATTAGGGAGATCGAGGAGGGTATTATCCACCAAGGCTGTAAGCACTAAAGCACTACAATAGTCACATACTTGGATCAAAGCTGGAATAACTGTATCCAGTGTTTTAGTGATGACTTCAAAGCTGTAGCTATCATCCTTACGTACAACACTAGCACCCATGAATGTGAAGATTGGCATCACATTATGCAACACCTTTTCCTGTAAGAAATGTTACAATTTAAATTCTACTAAATTACCATCAGTGTAACTTAACTGGGTTTGCAATTACTATGAACAATACAACAATAAAACAACAATCCTTGTACACTGAACATTAAATGGAGGGAAGGTGAGAAGTCTAGATTGCCATCCTGAACTCAAATGTTGGGTATATAAGCACTATCCATTGGATGAATGAGTGTTCAGTGGATACCTGTTAAGGGACCAATTTTGTTTCTGCTGGAGAAAGATTTCTCTGGTGGATAGCTTGTTTGCTGGGTTCTGAAAATTGCCACATCATCCCTAGGTAGTGTTCCTTTGAATGCATACAGGCAAACCAGAGACAAACACACAACCCTTTCAATGCCATTCATTACTGACATAAAGACCATTAAATTCATCTGCAATGATTTTTGAGCTACTGTTGAGAAAGTCTTGCTGCAACAGTAACAGTATATTGTATAAGAATCAACACAGAAAAAATAATATACTTACTGGAAAGAACTTTGCTGCTGTTGCAAGTAACAACAGAGCTTGATTGTGAGTTTGTGGACTTTCAGAGGACCTTATACATTGTACTATCAGCTCAACATCAAATTGATCCTCAGGGACAACATCTGCTGAGAAGAAAGAATTTCTTAGTAAGAATATTTCAAACATTTAAACCCTCAGGTATGCAAGAGGCAAAAATTAGAAAATATAATATAATATTGCAATAACTGCAAGAGGTGAAGGTCACCACCTATACGAAAAAACATGATAAAGATGGTGATTAGATAATAAGTCAGTGCAATTTCCCTACCCTTTTGCTTTATAGGCCATGTCAACATGAATCCAGATGTTTTTGAAACCACATAAGTATATTAATTTACACAGATCGACCTTCCATCCACAAGACACCAGTGAATCTGCTCACCAAAACTGCATCATTTTGAAACTGCCCTCCAAAACCCCCTCCACAGAAATGCGGGTAAAACGAAATCTGGTTTCAAAAATGTCCAGATTCCTGTGGAGGGTGCCTTATAACCATACAGTCATGTGCCTTACCAAGAAACTCACCTGCACCAGAGAGTTTGTCACAGATACTGTTGATCAGGGAAAATACAAGCTGCATGATATATTCTGAGGCCACCTGACTATGATCCAGCTCTACACATCTGCGTGAAGTCAATACATCAACAAGTTAATATCAATATCTGCCTCATTACACACAAAATACAGAATACACTGTGCAAAATAAAGAGTATGCATGCATGTTATCTGACCTTGACAAGTGGGTTTACATTATTTTAAAAGGGTGCTAACATTTTCAGAATTCAAAAACATCAAGATTTTACAGTGCATGTCAAAAGGAAGAGAATGAATATTTAGTGGATTCATGCATACCTGGTAAGAGTGCCAAATAAAGTCAGCAAAAGCCTGTGTGGTTCTTCAATGTTGATCTTATGCTGCAGAAGCTCTAGGATGACTGTTACTCTTTGAAGCTGATTATTTGCTTCATTTTCCTCATCTTTCTGTTGCTGTTGCGACCTTAATGGGAAAACAAAAAAAGGCAGTAAAATAAAATATAAGGGCTATGCATGGTTATTGTACAGTTAAGTAAGAAATGAGAAAGTACAACATAAGTTAAATTAACTTCATCTAGAATAGACTGAAGAATTAAAGCATTGGTCTATGAACCTCAGTAGCAAGAAAAGGAAGTAAAAGCTGATCTACATAACAAATATTTCATTTCAGTTGATAATTTTCATGGTTTATTATGTGACTTTGCCAATACAGTGTATGTTATACTAACCCCAACAATTACCTTTTACAAAAGCTGAACAATGGCCATTAGAAATTGAATACCCTTATCAGATTCTTGGGTAACACACCAACCTTTTTACTTTCTTCTTCTTTGGCTTGTTCTCATTGTCTGTATTCAACTTCAAAATTTCCTCAGTTATCAGATCTGCTGTTAATGTGAGCTAAATAAAAGAAGAAATAATATTATCATTTTTCCATCTTTGCCAGCCCAATAAACTTATATCATGTACATCCTAAGCCAAAAGCAACAAAATATTAATGGGCAAAATAAGAATATCTGCTTAGCATATAGTACAACGAACAGCTGCCAAAAGCCTAACAAAGATGAAAATGACTAGTAAAAAATAATGTAATTTCCATTGGGTCATTATTCAAATATCTAACCATACTGAAGTCGGTACATGTTGGTGTTTAGTTTGACTTTTATTAACCAATCAAGCTCGCATAACACCTCACCTTCAAAATAGTATTTTTGACTGCATTGCCTACAGTGATATCCTTTGTTTGAAACAGCGTGTCCACAAGAGTCTTAAACAAATGCTGCTGTAGCTCCTCTGCTGGAAGTGCCTGGAAAAATCTGTTTGAAACTTGGCCAAGAACTGTCATAATGGGTGGTGGGTGTCTAGGACACACGCTTGTTGTTAGGGACATTATCCTTGATAACAACTCCCAAGGGGAAGACTCTAACTGCAGCAGGGCGGCAGTATGTGTCGTATACTTCTGCACTATCAGCTGAAGCACAATGCTTTCATCTTCCGTCAAGGCAGATGTGTTGTCACTGCATTTTTGTAACAGCGTTTCCAGCAGTGGCAAAAGACTCTGCAAAATATCCTACATAAAGAACAAAACATGTGTGAAAGTCTTAAGTACAGGATTTCATCCAAAGATTTAAAAGTTAGGGTGACACATTATATCTTCTTCAACGTTACTTTCGTATGGTACTATTTCATTAGTATGTACATTGTAGTTCTAACTTTGGAGTCTGTGGATGAAATCCTGTGGTATTACCATTCATATTAGACCTCTTTAGGTGCTCTGTCAATTGCTACTATATGTTTTAAGTATCTTACAGAATTAAATTTGGCATTCTTTTGGGGAACTCTCAGCGATCCAAAAGTCCTCCCCTATGGTATAATCACCTGCCTAAAGTTTTACCTAAAGTCATATATACTGTACATGAAAGCTAATCAAATACCTGGGCATCCACTTTTCTCAAAGATGAAAGAATGATTCTTCTGACATAAGAAGGCATGTCACTGGAAACCAAATGTTGTAAAAGATATTTCAGTGTGTTCTTTGCACCCCTTATTTCAGCAGAATCCTTTGGGCGTGGCTTGTCATGTGGTGACAAAGGCTTAAAAAATTCACCAAAAACCTTTGAAAGCTGTTCAGGGTCAGCAGCCAGTTCTTCAGCATTTTCCGTCAGTACTCTAACTAATGCAGTAATGGTGACTGCTTGGGATCCTTGTGGAAGCTTTGAATTGAGAGTTTTGATGCAGGCAATGGCTGATTTCCTGACTGATGATACAGGGCTGCATAATGGAACAATTAAGGAAGGAATCACTGAAATGAAAAAAAAATTGGTAAATCTTATTTTTTATTTAAGTAACCTTAAAAGAAGAAGCTGTTAGCTGGTATATGTAGATTCCAGATCTAATCAAGATAGTTAGTAAACTGCTGTGGTATAAAACATGGTGATGTAGTAGTCAACATGTCAGACTTTGTGAAATGCCACCGGTGAAAGCCTCTCTACTAGCTAGCACAGCTACTCCAATTGGAAGGCTCTCTCTTCTTAGATCACTCTTTCTGATGCCTGCTAGGAACTTTTTATCCCTCTACATTAAATTTTCTGGAGAACCCTATCAATGATTACACACCTGTGCATGTTGCCTTAAACAGCTCCTTGACTGTTTTTCCCGACACAGAGCTAAGACAGACATTTGCAATGTGGAGACTTTGTACTTGAAGTAGAGCTGACACACTCTCCTCTCCCCTGTTGGGTGGTTTACACCACAGATGTCCCAGAAACTTCAACAAGACAACCTTGTCAGCAAGCTGGAACTGAAAGATAATATTACCAGGACAAAAAGTCATGAACTATTTAAAACACTACTACTTGAAATTCTGTTAGTTTGTACAGGGAACTGCAAAAAGTACACAGTTTAATCTTCACAGTTTAACCTTCATCTCAGGTTAAATAATTCCATGATTTGTCAGACTGTAAGTAAAAAACACAATGCTGCAGTTTTCCCATTGACTGAGCCATTGACTCTTACATTTTTATTCAAACTGTATTTTGTTACACAAAGTTACCTCTCTCTAATGGGAAAGAAATTCTGCTTATATTGAATATACTGGACAAGGCTTTCAAGACTGATACAGTATAGCTTTCAAAGGATAACTGTGAGAGGGTTTGACTTCACTCTCAATGCCAGTGAGAATTCTTCTTTTAAAAAAATACAAGGCAAGTGAGAGCAAGTGAAAGGCCTTTAAATTAACCTTGACAAAATGAGCAAATAATACAAGAATGTGTCCTCTGTTATTCCCCATGCCATAAAACATACCTCAAATATCTCCTTCAGTAACGTTTTAAACTGCATTTGATGTGATGTTGATGTGCCACTCCCAAATGCCACCACCTCAAAGAGTGATACCAATAGCTGGATAGAAAAACAATAATTTACTTCAAATGGGTCACCAAAATAAGTGAAAATGCAAAGACTTGCTATGCAACCACTTTAATAGTGTAGAGGCTCACAACCAGAACAAAAGTCCCAACTTACATATTAAAGAGTATTACTACAAACAAACTGTTAATCACCTTAGTGTAAAATCCTTCATCATAACTGGTACATTCAGAGGACCACCAATGACCTGTGAAACCACATATATAAACCAAAATTAATATTTCATTGCCTTTCAAACAGGTAGAGGATGGAAGGTTAAGAATCAGATTGGAGCTATCAGATTCTAGAAACTTTCCAAGATCTTAAAGGTCTCCTTTCTGTTTTGATGGTTTGCATATCTAAAAATAGAGCTTTAACTGTTTTGGCCGGAAAATTTAATTTACCCCTAGATAATATACCTGTAGATAAATTATTAAACAGTCTGCTCCCCAAAATAAGGTTTAAAATGTCAATGTTTATAGCCAAACAAACAGATCATCAGAATTAATAAATATCTTAATAGAAATAATTAATAAAATATTATTCTTCTGCACTGTGTATTTTAAAGAGAATTTGTTAAATAATATGAGAACATACAGGTGTAGAAGAATGAAATTCACAGGAAATTCTCTTACCACTGGAAGCAGCTGATTTAGATGGTAGGTTCTTCAACAAATTGCTACACAGCTGAAGTGTGATGGCCCCTATAGCATGATTCAATCGCTTGGTGCTGCGCTTGCCAAGAAACTTAACCAGACTGGTTAACAGTGGAAGTGGAACACTCCCACTTTCATCTTGTTCTGAAACTTCACTCTAAAAGGTGAAAAACAGTTCAAAATGAATCAGGAAGATTATAACAAAAATGTTTAAAGATAACATAAGTGATTTCTTTTTTCTATTTTATTAAATTTAACATAAATTATTCAATGGGCCCAAGGTTTAACTTTATAAACAGGTACATACAACTGAACTACCTCGGGTGTGTCATAATTTCCTTGGAGTCTTGCTACTTTCCAAAGGTCAGGCATGATAAACCCTGCTATAATATGGCATAATGTCTCCTTAGGTTGGCCTGTTGTCATGGATACCACCCTACATAACAGGCATTTTAGAAGTGGATGAAACAGGCTCTCTTCTGTAAGACCCTTGGCATGACTCATCATACTTTGCACCTAACGGAAAAGAGGATAATAAAAAAATCACACTTAAGTACCCCTCATGTGTTTGCAAAAATGATGTAAAATTAATAATGGCTTTTATATTTTAACCCTTGTGTTGCTCCTAGCCTGCATTTACGTATCTCATTTCACTTTTTTCACTTCATTTCCACATTTCAGTATCGTTTTATCACTACAACTTTAAAATCTGTGGAAAAGATCCTTTATCAATCAAATGAAAAAAAAAATTTAACAATAACAACAACAATAATAATTTAGAATCCTAGGTATACCTACTCAGTGGACCTTTTCAGTATTATTGGAAACAAAACCAATCAGCCATCAAAAAATTTTTGCACTTACTGTTTCTAACAGTTCTTTCTCCTTCAACTTCATTAGATTTTCTCCAAGCCAGTGGAATAACAGGCTATTGGCCAAGGCCAGACTATCAGCATCAGAACTCTTGCTACACCTCTTCCATTCTAATTGTTGAGAAGTTTATTACACAAATATAAAATTAGCATAAATTTTAAATTTTTTACAAAACTTTACACACAGTGCACCATCTATCACTTGCTCACTCAGATGCATAATATGGCCCCAGTTACTGTTGCCACAGCAGAAAATTAAAACAAAACTGACCCAGAAATTTGAGAAATATTTTTATCACTAAAATTGTTGAATAGCTGAAACAAAATTACCTCTTCTGATTGAACCTAAAATATTACACCGTTAATGAGCTTCTTGGCTTAAAAGAAACATGATCATTCTGTAAGTGGAAACATCAATGTTTAATACAAATGTAGCATACCTGAAACCAATGCACTAGACATCACACTGGAAAATAAGCTAACAAACTACCTTTCTTTTTGACAAAGTCTTTCATTCCAGACAACAGAGGATGCTGGGCAGCTAGCACTGATTTGCTGACTGTCACTGAGAGGCGAACCGCTGTCATGTGGGAATGACGATAAAGGAAGAAGTAGGGTAACAAGCCAAACAAGATATTGTCAACAAGTGTTGAATCAGCAGATTTTATCCAGTCACCAACAAGCAACAGCAATGCTTCCTCTTTCACTTCATCCCTGTGAATTTACATGTGCATATATAAATATCTGTGATCTGAAAGTACATAGGTTGCTAGTAAAATCAGAAATGAAACTACTCAAATAATGCAAAAAATAAATAGGTTTAAGATCCATGAGCAGACACTCTTGAAGTAGAAGACTTCCCAGCCTATGGCCACCTCGAAATTTTTCTCCTTCCTAACATGGATGTCTGCTTATTATAAGAAGATTTTGTCTGTCATTTAATTACGTATTAATGCTAACCAGTCAGAGGATCTCTTATTCAACAGCTTCAACACCTCTTGCACAAATTGAGAGCCAGGAAGATTATCAGCAAGGAGCTGGAAAAAAAGGCAAGCACTTTAACACACTTTTTTGTAATCACACCTTTTCCCTCAAATGCACAATACTTTCTAATAAGGGTAAGTGCATGCTCCACTACAGAGCTAGATTTAATTTAGTAACATACAGTGTCTCATATGAGCATAATTACGAAGACAAAAAGAAACTGTGATCATGCTAGTTTATTATTATTTTTTTGCTTCTTTGACATGGTAGTAGTAGTAACTTGTCATTCTTTATTATGTCTTAAATGCCCCAGAAAAGTCTCTGAATGTACAGTATTAGAGACATCAGCAGAGTCCACAAACCAACCTTGCCTAGCTTAAGCACACATGTAACAACCGTTGGATCATCATCTTGAAGTCGTGAAAGTAGAGACTCTGTAACAAACTGTTTGTCTTCTGGCACTCCCTACAACATTAAAAAGAAATTTAAAATGACACTGTCAACTCTAAAGTTCAAAAGCCGCCTTCACAATTACATCTTTTGTTGCCATCA